>NC_081557.1:45533838-45553114 GCF_022355385.1 Mustela nigripes | reverse complement strand
TACTGTCAGCCATTTTTGCAGAGGGGCCAGCCACACTAGATAAATTACCAGTGACAAATGGTCAAAAGCTTGACAACAGGGATGCCTGGGGGGCTCAATCAGTTAAGCATCTGTCTTCGGCCCAGGTCATGATCCCAGGGTTCTGGGATTGAGTCCTGCATCAGGCTCCTTGCTCAGTGGGGAGCCTGCTTCTCCCATAGCCTGCCACTCCCCCTGCTTGTGCTCTCCCTCTGACAAATTAATAAATAAAATCTTTAAAAAAATCATTATTCATGATTCTAAAATTTGCAACTTATTAAAATCCAGGGGATGAATATAACTTCAACCTAAATCTTTATGAGGAACAAAACTTTACACATAGAAATCATTGGTACATATTTTTTATATTTATATTCCCTTTGAAAATGAGTTAACATTCATTAAATAGGCCTCTAGGAAGGCTAGATTAGGTGGAAAAGGCTTTCCAGAAGAGAAGATTCTCAAGAGGAGAGGAGGGGAGATGGGAAATGGTTTGACAGAGCCAGCCTATTTGGGAAGAAGATGAGGCTGGTGGAAACTGGTTCTGTCCCTGTAGCCCGAGTGGAAGTGTTCCTTCCACCATTCCACAAAAGTGGATAAACAGCCCAACTCCAGACCCACAACCTGAATTTTATTATGGAGCTATGCCACCTACTCTGGAGAGTCAGCCCAAGGCTGGTGAGTGAATTAGACATCTGAGGGTAGGGAGGTTTCCGGATCAAGGTAAGGACTGGGCTGGTGTTCTGTCCCCAAGAGACCAGAGATGACAGGACTCTTGGAGGCTATTGATACATGTGGACAAAATGGTAAAGACCTGAGGGGCAAATCTGATTGGTTCTAGCAGACGCAGAAAGTGAGGTCTGGGAGGGGAGCTGAGTATATGGGCCGGATGGAAGCTCCTGACAAGTGGCAAATCAGGAGAAGCCATCCTGTCGGTGGCAGATGCCCTAATAATTACACACTAGAGATGAGCAAACAGAAAATGCATTTGCTTAGACTACAGACTCCTGGAAAACCGTGCAAGGAACCCTGAGAATGGCAGCAAGCTGGCCACCTGCCCCAAGCTGGACGTCGGAGGCGACTCTGGGAAAGGAGCCAGAGCATCTCTGCAGGTGTGAGAACTAGGAGCCAATTTTCCTTCCCAGAAAGAAAAAAATCAAGGCAGGAAGAGAGGGAGCTGGAGTGGAAGAAATAATGTTAGTAAGTGTACGATTTTTCTTGGCCCCTGAGCTAGATATTTTAAGATACCCCTTCATCTAATATCTTCAGAATTAGGTAAAGTACCTTCAGAAGAAGGTACTTTATTATTGGCTCCATTTCTTCTTCATTCTGGAGAAAACTGGATGAGATATGGCGCTCTTCTCAGGAGCTGCCCTCTGAGCCACACCTGAAACATTTTACTGATCCTGTCTATGTACATACCCAACACTCTCTCAACCCATACACCCAGTTAGGACAGATGCCTGAAATACAGCCCACACTCCAAACAAGCTTCCTGAATGATTACGCTAATGAATGAAGGAAAGTCTGCTAGGAAGCAAATAGTAAAATTACGTGTTAGTTTCTAGCAGAAGAATCTTCCAAATATCAAGTATTGCACACCCTCCCGCAGAAATAATGCCTTCCCCCCCTCAACTTTGTCATTTCTTATTATTTTTTAATTCTTTTTAAATTTTTAAGTGTCCTTTATACCCAATACAGGGCTCAACCTACAACCTCAAGATCAAAAGTCGAACTATCTGCTGACTGGTCCCCCAATTTCAGTCATTTCTACACTTAGCTCCCCGGGGTGTGAACATTGAGACACAGAAGTCCTGACTGTTACCTCTGAAAGTCCTCATGATCCTCTTCCCAAGTGATCAAAATGTATGTGATGAAGTCCAAGAAATTTCAAACCCATTCCATCAATTACTGTTGTGAAATTTGGCAAGTGATTCATATTCTCTGAGTCTCTCTTTAGGTGTGAAATGGACACAATGAAAATATTCATTTCCTAGTGTAGAGGTCTGCTTGCTACATGATGCTACATGCAATGTGGATACTATAGTTCCTGGAAAAACAATGACTAGTAAATACTAGTTTAATTCCTCTCTGACTGTATTACATTCAGTTCCTAGAACACAACTTACTTTGTAGCATCCAGTTTCTCAGTCAATTACTAGTCTAATAACTCTTCAAGACAGATAATGGCCGCCCCCTGGATAAAGGATGAGGTCTAAGTATGAAGTTATGATCAAGGCTCTTCACTGCCTGTGCTCCCCTCCCTGCCTCTCAAGCATTGCCTATGCACCTGCCATCCTAGGCTGGAAATGTTTCATGAACATTCATGCAGGGATCTGTAAATTCACCTTTTCTTATGCTGCCTCCCTTCTGATAAATTAGTCAATTTCACGGGTCTTTTACACTCTTCCTGGTCATGCATAATGAGTTTCCCTGTTTATGTATAATCCTCTGTTTGAAAGTGAAATACAGGGGAGCCTGGGTGACTCCGTGGGTTAAAGCCTCTGCCTCCGGCTCAGGTCATGATCCCAGCATCCTGGGATCGAGCCCCGCCTCGGGTTCTCTGCTCAGCAGGGAGCCTGCTTCCTCCTCTCTTTCTGCCTACTTGTGATCTCTATCTATCAAATAAATAAATAAAACCTTTAAAAAAAGAGTGAAATACATACAGTAATGTTTCTGACTTTGGTTAGTTGGAGGTGAGTATAATTGGCTGTCACTCACTGAGGCACACACCATGTCCTTCATCTTTGCATACTTTCTATCTGCATGTTCCGAGAAGATGAAGAGTGTGAGATATGCCAAAAGCTCTACTATTCACAAAGAATATTAGAATAATTCCCCTTGAGAATATATTAAAAAGAATATGTATTTTCAGGGTGCCCGAGTGGCTCAGTCAGTTAAGCATCTGCCTTCAGCTCAGGTCATGATCTCAGGGTCCGGAGATTGAGCCCTGTGTCAGGCTCCCTGCTCTTGAGTCTGCTTTTCCCTTCCCTTTGTCCCTCCCCCTGCTCTTGCTCACTCACTCTCTCTCTCTCTATCTCAAATAAATAAATAAATAAAACCTCTCTCTATCTTTTTTAAGAATATGTATTTTGTAAACAGAAAGTAAGATCCCAGGCCATCTGCTCCAGGCATGGCTGCCTTAAACCACACTGGTGTTAGCCACACGGTCTTCCACTTACTGGGCGTCCCCGGGCTAGAGGACCAGCACGTGTGGATTTCCATCCCCTTCTTCATTTCCTATGTCATCACCTTGCTTGGGAACAGCCTGCTCATCGGCATGATCCTCACAAGGCGCAGCCTCCAGGAACCCATGTACCTCTTCCTCTGCATGCTGGCTGGAGCAGACCTCATGCTCTCCACATGCACCATACCTCAGGCCTTGGCCATCTTCTGGTTCCGTGCTGGTGAGATCTCCCTGGATCGCTGCATCACTCAGGTATTCTTTTTTTCTTCCACTTTTGTTTCTGAGTCAGGGATCTTGTTGGTGATGGCGTTTGACCGCTACATTGCCATATGCTACCCCCTGAGATACACCACTATTCTTACACCTGCTCTGATTGGGAAAATTGGAGTGACTGTCTGTCTGAGAAGTTACGGTACAATTTTCCCTGTAATATTTCTTCTGAAAAGATTGACTTTCTGTCAAAATAATATTATTCCACACACCTATTGTGAACACATTGGTTTGGCCAAGTATGCTTGTAATGACATTCGTGTGAACATTTGGTATGGATTTTCCATTCTAATGTTAACAGTGGTTTTAGATGTTGTGTTAATTTTTGTTTCCTATGTGCTGATTCTCCATGCTGTCTTCCGCATCCCTTCTCGAGATGCTCGCCACAAAGCTCTCAACACATGTGGCTCCCACATCTGTGTCATTGTCCTCTTTTATGGGCCTGGGATCTTTACAACCCTTACTCAGAGGTTTGGACGCCACATTCCTCCTCATACGCACATCTTGCTGGCTAATGTTTGCATGCTTGCCCCACCTGTGCTGAATCCTATCATTTATGGGATCAAGACCAAGCAAATCCAGGAGCAGGTGGTCCATGTGTTGTTTCCAAAGCAGAAATCACTTCAGTTTAAAATCTGAGTTTTTGGATTCTCCAGCCATCAGTGAGGTGGTCTCTGGAAGTGGAGGGTGGGAAGGATCTGCTGAAATACTCGGAAATGGCTCAGTGAGTTCTGTCTGTGGGGCAAGTTCACCACGGTGTTGCAGGACTTACTCCCTTGTCGTCAAAACAACCTGAGCACAGCACTCCCGTTGGAAGGAGCAAGCCTGCTCCCACAAAGACCCTGGGACAGGATGTTTGATTTGCAGAAGTCTTATATCCTTAATGACTCTAACATGATCTTTAGAAATAGATGAAGTGAGAGCTGTGCTCTGGGCTGGGATTTGGTTCAACTCTTCCTCAGTGAGCTTCCTCAAGCTCTGAGATGTCTTGTCTTGTGATGTCTCTAAACAATCATATACCCCTTAATGCCCTTCATTTTGGCTAATGATATTCTTAGAATCAGTGACTCCTATGTTTTATAGTTATTCCTATTACATTATAATTTATATCCTGTCCACATGCATGTCTGTAATAAGAGAATGTAAATGAATTGTGTGTTTTGTATTTGGCAGAACAACCTCTGAGGGTTGAAGGAATGGACACTGGTCCCTCCTGTGGTTTCTGAGGGGTGATGTGTCTTGTGGGATGATGAGGAAGGGGTCCTCCAATCTCAATGTCAGGCCATGTTCTTCAGTGATCCCCTCCTCGGTGGGACATTCAAGGCCTTTAGTGACCTGTCTCCTGATGTCCTTTACTGAAACACTGCCCATGTCACCTCCATCAGACACCAGGCCATTAAGATCTCACCATTTCCAGATCATGCCACATTCTCCATGTCCCTGCTCTGCCTTGGAATAACCTCCATCAGCTTGTGGAAACGCCTGTTCCTCCTTCTACACCCAGTTCTCACCTGCTCTCCTCTGTGACACGTTCTCCAACCACAGCTCCTTCCCAGTGTGCTCTCTAGTTGGTACATCCTCTCAGAGAAAGATCGTGTGCTGTCCATGTTTCTTTTTAAAATATGCATTTAATTAAAAATCTATGTCCCTTGTAGAAAATATTAGAAATTATGAAAAGAGACAAACATGCCATAACACCATAAACGTACAGCCCCTAAGCAATTTTACTGTTAAAATTTTGTCCCCTATGGTTATAGATCTATATCTGTATACGTACATATCTTTATCTGCATCTGTATCTACATCTGTGTCTGTATTTTTTTCTCCATCTGTATCTATAGCTTGATCTACTCCTTTATCTACCTGGAAAATATTATATGATACATATATAAAATACTGATTGTACTATGCATATGGTCTATAACTACTTTTCTGCTCTGGCAGTACTTGTTGACACTGTTTGTTTCTAATACATATGCATTTATATAATCAATTACTGTGCCTGCGTAGTATTTTACTGCAGGGTTTTACTGTATTTTATAAAACACTATTTTTTTAAGCCCTTTTTGTGCGGCATTATGACTATATATTTACAACTTCAAGGCTGAATTCTATTTGCTGTTTAAGTATGTAGTCCAGATACATTTAGATAAATTATTTTTTAAGTATTATCTTTCAATATAAGGTGCAAATACTCAGTGTAAGAGAGCTGGAAAACAGCAAATGTATAGAGAAAATCCCTAGTCAGGAGAAAACCACTGGTAACATTTTGGTATATTGCCTTACATTCATTGTTGTTCACATATATTTTTTTTAAACACTTTAAATTTTATTAGACATTTGGAGTGTTCTGTTTTTTTTTTTTAAGATTTTATTTATTTATTTGACAGACAGAGATCACAAGTAGGCAGAGAGGCAGTCAGAGAGAGAGGAGGAAGCAGGCTCCCTGCTGAGCAGAGAGCCCAATGCGGGGCTTGATCCCAGGACTCTGGGATCATGACCTGAGCTGAAGGCAGAGGCTTTAACCCACTGAGCCACCCAGGCGCCCCGGGAGTGTTCTGTTTTTAACTATGCATTTTATTGTACTTTTTTTTCTTTACTTTTTTTTTTTTTTTTGAGTGTAGTTGACACACAATATTAGATTAGGTTTGGGTGTGGAACATAGTGATTGCACAAGTCTAGACACTGTTCTCCGTTCACCACAAGTACTGCAATAAACACTGGGTGCATGTATCTTTTTGAATTAGTATTTTCATTTTCTTTGGGTAAATACCCAGTAGTGCAATTGTCAGGTCATAGAGTAGTTAGTTCTCTTTTTATTTTTTGTTTTTATTTTTTAAAGCTTTTTTAAAAATTTTATTCATCTGAGAGATATACAGAGACAGAGCACAAGCAGAGGGAGAGGAAGCAGCAGAGACTCCCCTCTGAGCCGAGAGCCAGACATAGGGCTCCATCCTAGGACTGGAAATTGTGATCTGAGCCAAAGGCAGAAGCCCAATTCTCTGAGCCTCCCAGGCACCTCAGGTTAGTTCTATTTTTAGTCTTTTGAAGAACCTCCATACTGTTTTTCACAGTGGCTGCACCAGTTTGCATTCCCAACAGTGCATTAGTGTTCCTTTTTCATCATGTCCTCACCAACAGGTTGTTTTTTGTGTTTTTGATTTTAGTCATTCTGTTCATCTTTTTTCTTACTATAACATTGGAAGTAATGACTTTCATGTTCTCTGCCTGTTGGAACTAAAACTGCAAGTCTCTGATACTCTTCTCTAATTCTCAGTAGTTCTCTTTCACTAGAAACTCTTATTCTCTTTGTCCAACTAAGTGTTCATTTTTCAGCTTGCTTGCTCACATTTTGACTGACAGTGGCAGAAGAAGGTTCCGGAGTGCTGGGATGGGTGCCGTCAGCAGCCGTGTAGGTGGGTGGGTCAGCATTGCCTTTCGCCTGAAGAGCCTTACTCTTTCTGGTCAGGAATGAGGTGAGGCCTGTTCTGTGCCTCAAGCAACAGAGGTCAGATGGTATCGCCATACTTGGTAATATCCCCAGGTCTTCCGGCATTTTCACTGCGGGTTATCCCTTAACCAACTTCTGAACTGACACAAATAGAAGTAATGAGCTGCTTGACCAAGTTGTTTCTGCCAGGAATTTTTCAGTCCCGCTGCTCCCAGTGGATGACCTTTGCTGAGGGAGGGGATATCAAATAGACACAGCCAGTCTCTCTGCACATGGACACACACCTTTATCTCCAGTACTCATCCATGGAAACTGACAGCAATCAGCTTGTATCTATTTCCTTTGGACCCTTGCATACCAGTCAGCTTATCACCACAATGCAGCACAGGCTCTTGAATTATTGACAAAAAAACTCTCCAGGGACAATCAGGTCATTCATTCTTTGAAATTCCCAATTCCTCAGTTCGAGATGAGAAAGTGGTTACAGAGTTTAAAAAAAAAAAAAAAAAGAAAGAAAGACTTGAAATAGCAAACCCCAACAAAAAGATCTGCCTGATAAGGGTCCTGCTCTTTTCTACAGAGCCCTCAGCCCTAGAAATGGCGCCCTCTGCTGACAACAACAGGAAGTCTGCGAGCTGCTTCCAGTTGTTCCATTTTCAGGGAAAGACCAGAGAAGGGATCTGAATTAAAAATAAATAAATAAATAAAAAATAAAAAATAAAAAAAAAATTCCTGTGGGTACCAAGTGTGGATTCTCACCACCCAAAAATCAGTTTTAGGACTTTCTCCTTCTCATTATTTCTGAAAGTGTATGTGACAGGAATGCCATCTGGTATTTCTGGGGCCTTAGGACGACGCTGGGCCATAGTTAGAGATAACATGTCCACCATGAAAGTTTGGGGGGATTCAGGAGAAACTCAGGGCATAAGGAACCTTCAGTCTGCAGGACTGAGCAAGCAGCAGTAACTAGAACCACCACCAGAGGGCGATCAGAAGCTTCTCAACCCTGGGAACCTGAGTTCCTCACTGGAATAGACCCAGGATCTGCACCCTTGTGTGAGATTCTTATACGATCTTCCCTTTGTCTGAGGACGACGTTTAAAAAAAAAAAAAATCTTTCCAGCACACTTGGGAACTTTCCATGTAAGAAGGAGCATATAATCGTTCGGCTGCAGAAGGCCCCTGATCATCAAGATTGAGAAAATTTAAAACAGAGCATGATTCAATATGTTATCAGGTGTTTGGGGATGTAATTCCCCCTTCTTAATTTTTTGAAGTTGGCGTTTTATTTTTTTTAAATATTTTATTTATTTATTTGACAGACAGAGATCACAAGTAGGCAGAGAGGCAGGCAGAGAGAGAGGAGGAAGCAGGCTCCCCACAGAGCAGAGAGCCTGATGTGAGGCTCGATTCCAGGACCCTGAAACCATGATCTGAGCTGAAGGCAGTGGCTTAGCCACTGAGTCACCCAGGCACCCCGAAGTTGGTGTTTTAATGTACCTCGAGCACATTCCACAATAACTTGACCCTGAGGGTTGTAGGGAATGCCTGTTTGTAATGTGACCTGAAAAGCAGCACAGAAGGACAAAAAGGCTTTACTAGAATAGGCAGGGGCCTTATCAGTCTTAATAATTTTCCAAAAACCTAAAATAGAAAAGGCATAGAGGCAATGAGCAATTACATGCTTAGTTGCTTCTCCCATTTGGGCTAAAGCAACCGGGAAATAAGATGGTAATAACATGGTAATAACATGGACATAAGATTGTTTAACAAAAGATGGGACTTCAGCAATAGCCATCTGCTAAAGGTGACCTTAACAAACCCCGAGGGTCAATGCTAAATGACGGGACAGGGAGAAAGTCAGGGCAAGCAGGGCAGGACTTTATGATCTGATGAGCATCCTCTCCAGCGAGAGAGAACTGTTTGTGAAGAGTGGAAGCATTTTGATGATGAATAACATGAGACTGAATGGCCTGATCGACCTGTACAGTTGTAAGGAAAGGTGTATGCGTGAATCTTCTTCCTTCTCTCTCTCTCTTTCTCTCTCTCTCTGCCTACTTGTGATTTCTGTCAAATAAATAAATAAAAATCTTCAAAAAAAAAAAAAGTTGGATTACGTTGGCGACTCTGTTCAGCTTGCTGGGAAGCTTCTCGGAACAATCTGATTTCCATAACAAATAGTCTCAGGGAAGAGGCAGGCACAGCAAAGCATCACCCATCCTTAGGAGGAATAGCCTCAGTAGCAGAGCTACTCACCAAAGTTAAAGTAAAAAGAGCTCTAGGGCCGTGCTGAACCAAATGGTCTTTAATTCTTTAAGAGTCTTAGAAGGTAGTGGTTGATGCTCTTGAATGACCTGACCTTGAGTGTGGACAGGCTCCTGGGAAGCAGCTAAAGCCCGTGGTCTCCTCCCCACATCCCTGTGCCTGCAAAGTGCCCACGGTGAAGGAGACTCGACCAGAGCTTTGAGACAAGCTCCCGCCCATGGTATTTGAAGCAGAGGAGGAGGCTGTGAAGGGCAAGCCAGTGCCAGGGTGGCAGGAAGGTGTAGAGGGAGCAACAGTAACAACTAATTTAGAAAAGGTAGCAAAAGGCTCACCAAAGTCCTCCTCATCCTCCTCCTCAGTATCAGAGGGAGGAGGCAATTCCCTTCCCTTTTCATACTTTCCTTCTGAAAGACCCCCCCCCCTGTCGTTAACTAATTAACTGCTCTTTTGTTGTGTAAGAGTACCTTGCAATGAAAAGACCCTTCCCCCAGGGTTGAATTCAATGTAACTGCTCTTTTGCCTTTCTGTAACCGCTTGGCTTTTAGGGCATGACACTTGTCTCCTGTTTGAACAAGATACCTTCTCTTAATAGCCGAGGCATGGTCACAGGCAAGGGGGCTGCATGGTCATGTAGGTCACGTAGACAGGGGGCTGCATAGTCACATAGACAGGATGTCTTTCTGCTGAGTAATAAGGTCAAACTTCCCCTCTTTGTTTCCCCTTCCCGCCTTTCTCTTCGCGCGCGGGGGTCTTCCAAAGCCAATCCACTAAAACCAAGTATGCCTTTTTTCAAATGTTCAAATTGTCAGCCAATCGGCCCCGTCCCATCCGGGACTTGTATGTACCTGTCTATAAAAATCCTGCACCACCCCAGCCTGGTGTGCTCAGCTAGCAGGAGCTGCTGACCACCCGCAGGCGCCTGTGCTACAATAAAGAACCTCTTGCTGTTTGCATCCTGTGGCAGTGTTGAATTCTTGGGTAAGGGGATCCGCGGGTCTTTCACTTCCATCCTCTAATTCTCTTTGGTATTCCTCTGGCAGAGGCTCATCCTTTAGCATTGGCTCCAGAGGAGCAGAGGGCTCCATTTGAGCCTTTGCATAAGTCTTGACCTGTGTATCCATAGGCCCATTGTGCTTTCCATGCTTCGGATCAAGACACTCACGGACCAGCCTCCACAAGGGGAAGGTGTCTACTGGCACGCGCAAGGGGCCGTGAACGGTATAATGAGCTCGCAAAAACAATGCCCAGCCTTTTCCCAAGTAGCCGAATTAACTGTGTCCTCCTCTGGAAACTAGGGACAAACATCCTGGACATGTTGTGAAAAATGTTCCAGCTGCGGAGTGTGAACCCGACAGCCTTGAACCTTACGCATAGATTTCAACATTTGAACTAAAAGCTCTCTCATCTTGGAGCCTAACTGTCCCATAATTTATTACTCCTAACTAAACGTCTCCCCACAATAAGAACCTACTGCGCGTGCATGGGAGTTCCTTAACCTCTTCACTTTCACTTTAAAGGCGTCTTCTCCTTTGTGGGTCCCTGTTGAGGCGCCACTTGTCACCAGCATGAGAGGTCCAAGGGAAGATGGAGAGAGATGGGTTGGGAATTAAGAAAGACAAGTTAGGAAGCTGGGATCAGGAGGTCTCCATGAGCTGGTAACCCAGTGGAGTCCCAACATGCAATAACAAGAATGTTTATCAAGGAACTTGAGGTCAGACGACCACAAGTTCCACACAGCTGCCTTGCTTCAAAACAAAAGAGTTTATTTGAGCATATTTACAGAGAGACTCAAGGACCCTGTCAGCCTGACCCAGAGCACTTATGTAAGCCAAAGCAAATAGTGAGTTACCTGCAGGCATTTGCTGAGCTAGCCCTTGGCAAAACTCCCTTGACTGCAAGGACCCTGTCAGCTTGCAGTCCGTTCCTCACATATACCAAACTTGCTTGTCCTTCCTTTCAGGCCATTCTCGTCTCCTGGAAGCATAGCTCAACTGACAGTGACATGCCAGAGAAACTCTTGATATCCTAAGAGGAGTTTTCATAAATGCTATTTTCTTCTATGTTTAATATATTACATGTTGGTAGATGGATGTTAAGGAAATAATAAAACGATGGCAAAGTCATTGCATGGTTGCAAGCCCACTGAATTCATAAAAAAATCAGGTATAAGAAAAATGGAAAAAAAAAGTGAATAACATTAGTGATGAGAATCGGATGTTACTCACACAGAAGTGATGGACAGTGCTGAGGTAATTTACACACCCCGAACTAGTGATTTACACACCTAACCTAACAAAGCTGTCTAATGACTTGTTATCTGAATGATGTAAATTACCAATATTGAATTAAGGATAAGCAAGCCTAAATGGGCAATTATTGACTCCTTAAAAGTGGCCAACGCATATGTCTAAATAGAATAGATACAGAAATTTTTAATGGGAAAGTTGTAAAAATTTTGAAGCATTTTTTTTAATTGTCTTTCTGCCCTTGGGCCCCAAGAGTGAGCCAGGTGATGAAGTAGAGCAGAAAGAACAATGGTACCTTGGAAAGCAATTCCAGAGGTGGTGCTTTTTATGTAACCTGCTCTCCAGGAGCCCAGGAAACTAGGATTTCCTCGCTGAGTACAACATATCATCCATCAATTTATTCTCCTCATGTGCTCTGCATGGAGGCACAATGTGTGCTGGGATCATCCTGCACCCAGAAAAGGTGGCGACTCCTAACAGGAACACCTCTGTTCAAAATGATGTCCCATCAAGTGTGGTGTCAAAGCTTATCTCAATTTCAAAGCAGTCCTTTCTTTCCCAGGCCCCCAAAAGCATAATTCACTTGGAGAGACTATATCAAAATAAAAGGCACAGTGAAAGATATTTTGACTATATCAAAATAAAAGGCACAGTGAAAGAAACATCAACAAAACTAAAAAACAATCTAGGGAATGGGAGAAGATACTTGCAAATGACATATCTGACAAAGGGTTACTATCCAAAATCTGTAAAGAACTTATAAAACTCAACACCCCAAAAAACCAGGTACCTAACTAAAAAATGGGCAGGAGGCATGAATGGATTTTTCTCCAAAGAAGACCTACAAATGGCCAAAAGACACATGAAAAGATGTCCATCATCACTTACTGTCAAGGAAATGCAAATCACAACTACAATGAGGTATCACCTCATACCTGTCAGACTGCCAAAAATCAACAAGAAACAACAGGTGTTGGTGAGATGTGGAGAAAAAGGAACACCCATGCATAGTTGTTGGGAATGCAAACTGGTGCAGCCACTCTGGGAAATGGAATTGAGTTTCCGCAAAAAGTTAAAAATATAGCTACCCTATGATCAAGGAACCACATTATTGGGAATTTACCCAAAGAATACAAAAATGCTAATTCAAAGGGATATACGCACTCCCTTATTTACAGAGACATTATTTACAATAGCCAAATTATGAAAGCAGCTCAAGTACCCATCAAATGATGAATGGATAAAGAAGAGGTAATATATATCTACAATGGAATATTATTCAGCCGTAAAAATAATAAAATCTTGCCATTTGCAATGATGTGGGTTCAGCTAGAGACTATAATGCTAAGCACAGTCAGTCAGTGAGAGGGACAAATGCCATCTGCTTTCACTCATGTGGAATTTAAGAAGGAAAACAAATGAGCAAAGAAAAAAAGCAAAGAGATGCAACTGCCCCTCAGAACAATGTATTACTTAAAATATAACCCCTGGACGATTTTCCTAGTTACCAAGGACATTTAGATAGAGCTTTAAGAAAAACACGTACTGGCAACAGGTCTTTGGGGGGAGAGGACGAAATATTTACGACCTTGAAGCTGAGCAGCTGGGAACGTCCTCCGGTCCTCAGGCGGACCTCCGCCTGCTTCCCTTTTCCGTTATCTCCCCCTTCTCCTCCCAAAAGCACCTGTTGTTAGTTAGATGAATCCTTTGAATGTTCTTGTTCAGCTATAAACTTTACACTCCTTTTTGTTTGTCCACAAGACCTGGAACTAATGTTTGACCTTCATTGACTCTGCTGTTGGTTATTCATTCTATCTAATAAAAGTGAGACTGAGCCTTGCTCGTGGCCCCAGTCTTTTCTACTGTGTCCGCTGCTCCCTTTCTCTTGCAGCTGACTTGTTTGTGCCTCATTCTTCTCCCGTTCACCGACTGGAAGCGGCAAAGCGAGAGAGAAACCGAGAAACAGACTCTTAACTATGGAGGGCAAACTGATGGTTACCAGAGGGGAGGAGGGTAAGGGGACAGGTAAAACAGGTGCTGGGGATTAAGGAGTGCACTTGTGGGGCACCTGCGTGGCTCAGTTGGTTTAGCAACTGCCTTCAGCTCAGGATATGATCCTGGAGTGCCAGGATGGAGTCCTGGCATCAGGCTCCCTGCTCAGCAAGAGAGCCTCCTCGTATGCTTTCTCTCCATTTTCTCTTTCTCTCAAATAAAATCTTAAAAGGAGTGCACTTGTGATTGAGCACTGGGTGATGTATGGCAGTGTTGAATCACTGTATTGTACACCCGAGACTAATTATAGTATACTTGTTATGCCCCAATAATGGGTCCGTGATTAAAGGAGCGAGACTACTACAAAGTGAAGGTCAAGCAAAGCTTTATTTCGCACCAAACATCAAGAATTTAACTGAACATTGGGGCACCTGGGTGGCTCAGTGGGTTAAGCCTCTGCCTTCGGCTCGGGTCATGATCCCAGGGTCCTGGGATCAAGCCCCACATCGGGCTTTCTGCTCTGCAGGTAGCCTGCTTCCTCCTCTCTCTCTGCCTGCCTCTCTGCCTACTTGTGATCTCTGTCAGATAAATAAAGAAAAAAATCTTAAAAAAAAAAAAAGAATTTAACTGAACATTCGGGGACGCACCTCTTACAAGAGAGGGAGACCCTTCTCTGTTTCACAGTCCTAGCTTTTAAGGACAAAGGCCATGTGGTCGGGTCTGGCCACGCACAGCTGACCAATGAGATTGTAACACACACAGGAAACTCCATAGTGATGCTAGGTGACCAATTGAGTTACAATTTACCCTAGTAGACATCTGACCCAACCTATTACACCTTGATTAGGATTGGCGCCAAAAAGGGTTCCCAAAGGGTGGGGGCCCCTACTCCTTGGTAGCTCGGGAGACAGTATGCAACCCTCCACCTGGCCTGACCCACCCTTGTGTCTGGGCTTTGTTACCTGAAGCTGGTTTCGGGGATTTGTTTTAAAGTGAATCCCCTGGGGGAAGGGAAGCAGGGACAGTTTAACTTTAATGAACGCCTCTTGCTAAATAGGTCCTTACATACTGTATTTTAATTAACCAGAATTTAAAAAGCCAAAAGCTTTAAAAAAGCCAAAAGCTTAAAAAGCCAAAGTTTTGCATCTGTGTGACTACTGCACGAATAGGAATTAGAAAAGGATACTCCAAAAAGTTGTCTTGGTCCTTTGTAGCCAGTTCTTCCAACAACCTCCTTCCCTGGTCTGCCCTACTCCTGGCTATTTCCTAGGGGGCGGTGGTGGGCTCTTTGGGGACAAATGGAAGGGGGGACCTGAGGGGATAATTTAAAATTGGTAGGCTGAACTGACAGCCTGTGAACAACCATAAAATGGGAGGAGACCTAGCTGGCTTGGGAAGCAGAGAGGATTAAAACAGCCTCTCCACCTCAGCACCCAGCACCAAGGACATGTTGGACCAGCTCATCCTTCGCTGTGGGAGGTGTCCTGCAGAGTGGTTAGCTGTCCCCCTGGCGTCTACCCACTAGATGGCAGTAGCATAACCCAGGTAGGACAACCAAATCTGTCCTCTGGCTTTGCCCAACGCCTTCCAGAAGCTCCTTCCCCTTTCATTTTCCTTTCAGCGCTGAGGATTTCACTTTCATTTCCCCACCAGCGGCTCAGGAGGAGTGGCTAAAGGCTGACCCAGCGGCCTTTTTGGTGAGGAAACGCTGACCGCGCCTGACCTGGCTTTTCTTCATCACTTAAATCTGAAGCCAAGACTTCTCTGAGGGGGTTTCAAGGTGCGTGGGGAAGTTATGGGGGGGGGGGGCAGGCAGTGGGAGACGCCAGAAGGAAGGTACCATGTGAAGGTATGTGAGTTCAGTGTGTGACCCAGTCTCAGTCTGAAGGGAAGAAGAACCAGTTTGTGGACTTTCTGTTGTGAGTGCAGAGTCCTGATTCTGGAGATGGACGGCCTGGAGAAAAAGGAGCGCCCAAGAGGTGGGAGCGTTGTTTCTTTGCTGGAGGGGTCCTTCTTTCTCCAGGTTGCATGCGCCGCCCTCATTCCCTCCTATTGTGTATTTTGAATTATCTACCTCAAGGGAGGGAACTGGAGTCCTTTCCCTCTGTCACGCTCTCTTCCTCTTTCTCAAAAATGAACAGAAAGTTATCTTTTGTTCTGCCCAGCTCTTCTGCTTGAAGAAAAGCCGGTAGAAGAGGTCCCTGTGTTCTAAACGTTCGAAAACCTAGGCTCCTAGAGCGGAGCACCAGACAGAATGGAGTTTGGGGGGCAAGCGTGGCAGGGCTCGTATCGAAGCTGATTCTCTCATTCCCTGCCCCCTGCCCAGAAGCAACTGAAGGGCTGTTTGTGGCCTTCCCGAGAGGTCTCAGCTGCTGGCCTGTAGGGTGATGTGCCTGCCACCTGCCTCTGTGGCCCCCATTCACCCTGTGTCCTTCCAAGTGTCAGTCTCAGGGGTCTCCCTGCACATCCCCGCATAGGTCCCTGTCCTCTGGCTTACAGGAGGCTTGGCATTCCTCCTCTGCAGATACACCGTTGCATGGTTACCTCAGTTCCTTACTATTTTTCTTCATGCAGAGCTAATGAACAGGAGCTGATTATTGCTCAGAAGGAGCCCAGAGATCCAGTGGTCTTGCTGTGAAATTTGCGTCATGACTGACAGTGATGACATCCCATCTTGAGCTCACTTGGGAGCAATGTTCACATTGATGGGCTGGTTACATACCTTCTGACACATGTACCTCCAGTACCTCTACTTTCCAGAAGTCTCTGTTGCTGTCTTCCTGGGGTCTATGCTTTACTCTTGAATAGGGTCCATTTCTGCACAGATACTGATGTCCCCCAGGGTCCAACACAAGGCCCAACACGTGGCATGAACTTGAACAATTGATTTATAGGAACTAAAGCTGCTGGTGTAAAAAAAAAATATGCATTCAACATGGAGTAAATGTTAAATACATATAGGAGCTTACAGTTGTGTTGGGGAGAGATTGTAAACAGACAAATAATTAGCATCTTCTGATGAACCAATGAGACCAGGAGCAATTTAATAAAAGTGATCCTATGTTATAAAATGAGTTTTTTTTTTAATTACTTTTTAAAAATCACTACTTTCTAAAAACATACTCACCGGAGAGCTAGGTGTCTTGGAGAGAGGGTCATGAATGGAGGTCTTGGAGATGGGGAGGTGCAAACTTAGTCCTGGATTCTAAGGAGTTGCTAGAGCAGGAATTCTATTCAATATAGAGTTATGGGAAGGGGGAATTGCAGTATTTGAGTTCCCCAGGTCTCTCCATGTAAAAAACAGGTCCGACTTTCCCCACAGGCAGTTTTGGCTTAGGAAACCATGAGAAGTGTTCTAGGACGCTGTCTGAAACTTCTAAGAACATCCTTCCTGCCACACCACTTCCTGGAGGTACTTTCATTTTACTGTGTGACCTGGGGAGAGGCAGAGAGTTGCATTATCAGAGTCCAGATGTTAGGAGAAGACTCCAGTGTAGGATACCGTTATCTGATACTTGTGGCAGCCAGTTGACCTGGGACTCCATCAGGCAGATACTACTTGAATTCTCTTCTTACTTTCCTGATCACTGCCGGACTCTTGGGCATTGATGGGGTCACTGACCCTGTGTGGGGGCTCTGGCTCCTTTGTACCTTCCTCCTTCTGGGGCCAATGTGATGACGGTTGCTTTAACATCAACTTCTTATAGGCCCACGGTGAACATACGGGGTTTATAACCTCATAGTAGAATACGTGGTCCACTCCCCTGTAGACTTCAGATGTTTCTCAGCATTGGTTGGATACTGAACAGAATGAAGGATAATCGAGAACCCCACACCTGTGATTGGCTTATAGCTTCATTTATAAGTAGGTATTACAATACTACCATGTTGTATAAAACCGTGCTCTTGCCAGTCAATAAAGCCTAATCTGACGACAGTCACTGCAGCCAGGAGCTGACAGCATGTGGCCTTTGGACAATTTTCAGTACCTGTATCGTTGGCTAGATCACATTGACCAGCCCACTTTCAGCTTTATTTTTCACCCGGTTCACTTCATGGATGATGGGAGAAGTGAGCATATTTCTAGACCTACATTGATCTCCATACAGCATTCATCATGCTTCTCTTCTCTCTTTTTAGAGCAAAGGGAAGGTTATAGTTTATTATAAACCTCAGTTCTTTCATTATCAGACGTTTGTTATTTTCCTAAGGCTTTATAACAAATTATGGATTAGAACCACAGGAGTGTATTCTCCCACAGTTCGGGAGGCCAGAAGTCCAAAGTCAAGGTGTTGGCAGAATTAGTTTCCTCTGTAGGTACGGAGAGAGAATCTGTTCCACGTTTCTCTCCTGGCTTCTCATGGTCTCCAGCAAGCCTTGCATTCTTTGCCTTCTTGCTGCACTGCTGCAGTCTCTGCTGCCATTCCCACACAGCTTTTTTCCCTGTATGTGGTGTGTCCTCTCCTCTCCTTTAAGGACTCTGGTCATTGGGTGTAGAGCCCACCTATTCCCAGCATTGCCTTATCTTAACATGATTATGTCTGCCAAGATATTTCCAAACAAGGTCACATTCACACAGGTAACGTCGATGTAGGGAATAGAGTTCAATCATTGAAGAGTTTTGAGGAGGATCATGATTTAATTGAAAACATTTAATATTTTTAAACATTTAAAAAAAAAGTATCGTGACTAATATCTACTGAAAGCTTCCTTTTTAAAAAAAATTTTTATTTTGATTTTTATATGCTTCACAGTTCTTGTCTGTAATAAGTCTGGGTTCTGAGAATCAGCAGCGTCTCCATGCTGTCATTGTGATACGCCTTCTGACTGACCACCAGCAACAGTTTTAGGTTTGGTTTGCCACTCCCACTCATGTGACTTAGCAGGGCAGAAACCAATCAGGTTCACACAGCTCAGCTGGAGCCTACAGGACTGGAGACTTCCTCATGGAATCCTCATGGCTTCCTCATATGAGCTTTCAGTGAAGATCCATATGGTGCAGGAGATACTTTATCCCCTTCGTCAGGTCATTTATGAGAGAACAAGACCATGTGGTATGTATGAAACTAGCATAGCTTAGGGTGAGTTTTGTGCCAACAGGCTGATTACCTTACAAAAGAGCCATAAGCATAGCTTCCAGGACCCTATAGGCAAATATTTCATTACAGGAGCCACAATGCACTTGAAGTGGAGGTCTGTGCTTACTGAAAATAATAAGACAAAGTGGTAGGAGAAGGTAACGTCCGTGTCCTTTTTATGGGAAGAAAGGACTTAAGCCTGATGATGACCCTCTTGTTTCCATATGTCCAACCTAACTCCCAGCCCTGTCCCTTTTATCTTACTTACATCTCTGTCAGCCTCATCTAGTTCTCTCCATTCCCTACAACAGCTTGTCCTACAAACTTCCGTCACTGATCCTACTCTTTGGAGAGAGACTGTGTCTTTTACATTGTTCAGAAAGTGTCACATTTTTTGGTCTCTGCTGGCACATTAATGCCAAAAGTCTAGCAGCTCTCTGCACACCAGCCATATGGGCATTTTAAAACCTGTGGAAGATGTTATGCCTTCCATCAACAGGGCATTCATATATGTGACGACTTCTCTCTAAAATGTATTTCTCCTCTTCCTCATTCCATATCCTTTCCCACTACTTTTAGTTCAGTCCTTACTTATTCAAGGAGGATATTTTTGATATTCTCCTGTTTGGCCAATCATTAGTTCCCTTTAAACAGGGACCTCTGGGTGATAGTGTTTATCACACCTACCAGACCTCTGAAAAAGAATTCTGAGGACATTGTTTTCACCTTAATTCAACTTACTGAATGAAATAATCTTTATAAACTACTT
>NC_081557.1:45446636-45533828 GCF_022355385.1 Mustela nigripes | reverse complement strand
CATTCAATTTACACATTTCAATAAAGTACTCTGTTTCTCAAAATGGGTCAAAGTGATGTATAAATTGTAACTGGTTCTACAATTCTGAGTGGTAAAATTCTTTCCCTATTGTGGCCTTGACTGTTTCTGTGAGTGTCTCTGGGAGTAAATATGAGGTAATGGAAGGGTTTTGTATGGGACAGATAATATGTGGAGGTAAGCTTTTCTTATGTGGAAACTATCAGTGGTACCAACATTTACCTACTGGAGAACTGATAATTAATGGAACAAAAAGATGGAATGCTGATTAAAAAAAGAGGTCTAATCAACTATGGAGAAAGGAGGAGGTTCTTTTTTTTTTTTTTTTAAGATTTTATTTATTATTTGGCAGAGACAGAGAGGGAACGCAAGCAGGGGGAATGGGAGAGGAAGATGCAGGCCTCCTGCTGAGCAAGGAGCCAGCCGCAGGGCATCTGCAGAAGGCAGCCGCTTACCAGCTGAGCCACCCAGCTGCCCCAAGGCATTCAATTTACACATTTCAATAAAGTACTCTGTTTCTCAAAATGGGTCAAAGTGATGTATAAATTGTAACTGGTTCTACAATTCTGAGTGGTAAAATTCTTTCCCTATTGTGGCCTTGACTGTTTCTGTGAGTGTCTCTGGGAGTAAATATGAGGTAATGGAAGGGTTTTGTATGGGACAGATAATATGTGGAGGTAAGCTTTTCTTATGTGGAAACTATCAGTGGTACCAACATTTACCTACTGGAGAACTGATAATTAATGGAACAAAAAGATGGAATGCTGATTAAAAAAAGAGGTCTAATCAACTATGGAGAAAGGAGGAGGTTCTTTTTTTTTTTTTTTTAAGATTTTATTTATTATTTGGCAGAGACAGAGAGGGAACGCAAGCAGGGGGAATGGGAGAGGAAGATGCAGGCCTCCTGCTGAGCAAGGAGCCAGCCGCAGGGCATCTGCAGAAGGCAGCCGCTTACCAGCTGAGCCACCCAGCTGCCCCAAGGAGGTTCTTTATATGTTCATCAAAGGTTGTGTTCCTGTGCCTTCCAACGTTAAGGATACAGCAGTGAATAAAAACAATGGGCCTGATCTATGTGTGGATTATATTTTAGGCATAGGGCATTTAAGAAAAAGATACCATAGAGTGATAATAAGAAAGGATGGCAAATGTGTAGTGAATGATGTATTGGTAATTGTGCTAAAGATAAAATAATCATTAGGTCCTTCTGACGAAATGATACTTAAGGAGACCGTTGGATGAAGTATATACGAGGAAGTCAGGCACAGATGAAAGGATGGATCGTTCAGGCTTAAAGAAGAGCAAATGAGAAGCCTGGGGCATTAGCAGTTTACCCAGGCCACTGAATTTCGTTTCTTCTTTTTTTTCTCCCCCTCTTCTTTTTCGTCCTTCAGCATTTTGGTTTTGGCCCATCCTCAGTATCTGCACAATTAGAATCCTTTTTATTCCTGTCGTTCTTACCTCATCCCCTTTCCATCTGCCCAGCCATCCATGAACGATTAGGCAAGAAGAGCTCCAGGACTAAGGACTGGAAGAAACCAGGGGAGACATACTATGGCTTCAAAAATCCTGAACATACAAGATGAGGGGTCCTGTCCCATCTGCCTGGAGCTTTTGACAGAGTCCCTGACTCTAGACTGTAGACACAGCTCCTGTCAAGCCTGCATTGCTGTGAATACCATGGAGGCAGAGATCAGCCCAGGAGAGGAAAGCAGCTGTCCCATGTGTGGTGTCAGATACTCACTTAGAAACTTATGTCCGAATCAGCCTCTGATCAACATGATGGAGAGAATCAGAAAGTTCAAGTTGAACGCAGAGGAGAAGCTGAAGAAAGACCTCTGTGTGCGCCATGAAGAGAAACTCCTGCTCTTCTGTAAGGAGGATAGGAAGGTTATTTGCTGGGTTTGTGAGCGGTCTCAGGAGCACCGTGGTCACCACACGTTCCTTGTGGAGGAAGTAGTCATGGAATATCAGGTAGGGCCCAGGATGGAGGGAGGAAGAGGGGAGGGTGGTACTTGGTGGGAAATCTCACCTTTCCATCCTTCTGTACACACCTTGGCACCATGGTACTGAATCCTGTAATCTCCTTCCATGTTTGTCTCCTACACTATGCTCAGCTTCCAATGCATGAAGGACATTTCTGCGTATTCTTTCCACATACATAAAGGATGAGCCTTGGGATGCCTGTATGGCTAACTCAGTTGAACCTCCCAATTCTTGGTTTCAGCTTGGCTTGTGATCTCAGGGTCATGAGATCTGGCCCCACATGGGACTCCCTGCTCAGTGGGGAGTCTGCTTCCCCTTTCTCTCTCCCTCTGTCCCTTCCCTCACTCCCATTCTCTCTCTCTCTAAATAAATAAATCTTTAAAAAAAAAAAAAAAAGGATTAGCCTGGAGTCTTGAGCTTACTCTTGGCCAAGGGTGAGAGATTTTCTCTTTTTTTGCCCCTTTTGTTATGTGGGTAGAGAGCTTGGCTATCATTTTTCCCCTCAGCAGGATGGTTGCTCTTCAACATTGTGGACTGGATTTGGAAAGAGTGTCACTAAGAGTGTAGCATTTTTCTCATGACATCAGAATCCGTTCTCAATGAAAAGAGAGAACTAGGCTACTCTTGGTGAGGGATGGTGACACCCAGGAACAAAGAATGTATCCTCCTTAGCTTTTCTTCTGTATCTTAGATTCTAATCACAGTTTCTGTAAATGGTCTCTTCAGGCATCAGCCTGATTTCTTCCCCATTTATTCTTCTTTTTTTAAAGATTTTATTTATTCTTCAGAGAGAGAGGGAGAGAGCAAGCACAGGCAGACAGAATGGCAGGCAGAGGCTGAGGGAGAAGCAGGCTCCCCGCTGAGCAAGGAGCCCGATGCGGGACTCGATCCCAGGACGCTGGGATCATGACCTGAGCCGAAGGCAGCTGCTTTACCAACTGAGCCACCCAGGCGTCCCTTCCCCATTTATTCTTTGCTGAGAAAGCTCATAGAGTGATGATGAATCCTGATGTGAGTTATCTGATGTGACTTCTCTTTCACAGGAGAAACTCCAGGCAGCTCTGGAGAGGCTGAGGAAAGAACAGCAGAAAGCTGAGAAGTTTGAAGCAGACATCAGAGAAGAGAGGATTTCCTGGAAGGTAGGAAGAGACTCTTTCTTTCTTTCTTTCTTTTTTTTTTTTAATGATTTTATTTATTTATTTGACAGATCACAAGTAGGCAGAAAGGCAGGCAGAGAGAGAGAGGAGGAAGCAGGCTCCCTGCTGAGCAGAGAGCCTGATGCCGGTCTTGATCCCAGGACCCTGAGATCATGACCTGAGCGAAAGGCAGTGAGTGGCTTAACCCACTGAGCTGCCCACGCGCCCCTCGAAGAGACTCTTTCTAAGGGTTTTTTTTTTTTTTAAAGATTTTATTTTATTTATTTGTCATAGAGAAGCGAGAGCAAGCACAGGCAGACAGAGTGGCAGGCAGAGGCAGAGGGAGAAGCAGGCTCCCTGCCAAGCAAGGAGCCCGATGTGGGACTCGATCCCAGGACGCTGGGATCATGACCTGAGCCGAAGGCAGCCGCTCAACCAACTGAGCCACCCAGGCGTCCCTCTAAGGGTTTTTTGACACAGGAATCTTGACAGGATCTTCAGTCCAAATAACAAGCCCCTTCCTCTTTGCTGCCTGACACAGAATGCATCCAGAAGCCATTTGATTAGTTTTCCTCTCTGTCCTGTCCCTGTTACGCAGAGGACTAGAGAGCGGACATGTTACAAGCACACACAAGTGTTTGGAATTGGGAATAAAGATAGACTCTCGGTGAGGAAGGATGGAAAATTCTGTCTTCCATTCCTCTTTTCCAGTGATTCTCTGAACCTCCAGTGGAAGACAGTGGGCAAAGGACCAAGATTTTCCCCAAAGTTCAAACTTGGAAGTGTGGTAATGCAGGGAGGCGTGAGTGTCCAGTACAGCCACCTGCAACCTAAACCTCACTTAGGTTTTACATTTGATCCCAGGGTTGGCCTAGATAATAGTCTGAGGCCTGTTTTGATGGGTGCTAAAGGGAAAATAGGAAAAATGTCCAGCTTTCCCCAAAATTGACCCCATGCCTCCATTTCCCTCTTGGTTGGAACTCAGAGAAAAATATTTCTTTTCCTAGTTCCTAACCCCTTATACAGCAGGTTTTCAGGCAGATAGATTCTTTACCACTTTTGTTTATCCAACCTTGCAGTCCCAGATACAGATTGAGAGACAAAGGATATGGGCTGAATTCAATCAGCTTAGAAGCATTCTGGACAGTGAAGAGCAGAGAGAACTGCAAAAATTAGAAGAAGAGGAGAAGAGGATATTGGACACCTTGGCTGAGGCTGAGGCTGAGCTGGCTCAGCAAACCCAGTTGGTAAAAGATCTCATCTCAGATCTAGAGCATCGCTGTAAATGGTCAGCAGTGGACCAGCTACAGGTAAGAGGAATGCCCCAATCTGGAGTTCTTGAAACCCAGTCTAAGATACCTTATTTTCTGTGTCCTTGGGCTCTAATCTTCAGGTTTTCACAGAGGTTCCTTTGGCTTTGTGGAACCCTTCTTTGCCATCCATTCACGATATCATGGACCATTGAATATAAACATTCCAGGGGAGTGTCCTACTTTATTACTTAATGAAGTAAGGGAATACATGGAGAGAAGATCCATGGTATCCAGTGATATTTGCTGGATCCCTGTTATCTGTGATCCAATCAATGTTGGACAATTGTCAGGTTCTTTTCATCCATCTTAGCCACGGCAAATACATGCATTTTCAGGTATAAGAAATGTATCCTTTAAAAAAATTAAAAATCTGTATTTATTATTATTAATATTTTTTAAGAATTTTATTTATTTATTTGACAGAGATCACAAGTAGGCAGAGAAGCAGGCAGAGAGAGAAGAAGGGAAGCAGGTCCCTCCTGAGCAGAGACCCAATGTGGGACTCGATCCCAGGACCCTGAGATCATGACCTGAGCCGAAGGCAATGGCTTAACCCACTGAGCCACCCAGGCGCCCCAAATCTGTATTTATTATTATAAACTTCTCTTGTTAGATTTTTTTTAAAACATGGAAAGATAGAACATTGAGTCTTTTCTTAGGAGGATGGGCAAATGTATAGATAGGAGGCATTATACTTGAGAGGTGAGAGAGTCTGCAAGTGTGTATGTGAGTGTGTGTGCCAGAAAGTCCGCTGGTGTCAGGAAAACATGCTAGTGCAAATCTATAGACACTTGAAGGAACAATTTAAATTCATACAGGTTTTTTTTTTTTAAGCCTTAATATTGTGACTATGATCCTGAGGCATGGTAGAGAATTCCGTATTTTTCATATTTTTTGCTTGATTATCTGTCTTCTCCCTTTTCTTTTCTGGATTTCCAAATGCTGTTTTTGTTTTTTTTCTTGATGTCAAGCAGAAAGCAGGATAATTGATTTCACATGTTGGCTGCTTTCCTTTGTCTCTGATGCTTGTATCTTAAGTTTTTCCCTTTTCTCTTTCCTAAGTGTAAGTTAAAAGTCAAAAATTCTAAGACTCTTAGGAGAAAGCATAGATAATCAATCTTTGTGACTTAGCATTAGGCAATAGCTTTACAGATAGGGCACCAAAAAACAGAAGCACCAAAAAGCAACCAAAAATAAAATAAATTGGAGCTCATCAAAGTTCAAAACTGTTGTACATCAAAGGAAACCATGTAGAAGTGAAAAGAACATCTCACAGAATGGGAGACAATATTTTCAAATCATATATTGGTTAAGGTTTAGTGTTCATGATATATAGAAAACCTCTCACAACTAAACAATAAAAAGACAACCTGGGGCTCCTGGTGGCTCAGTCATTTGAGCATCTGACTCTTGGTTTCAGCTCAGGTCAATGATCCCAGTGTCTTGGATCCAAGCACCACATCTAACTCTGTGCTCACAGCAGTTAGCTTGGCCTTCTCCCTGCTCCTTCCCCACCCCCTCCTCCTGGCTTGCCATTGCCTCTGCTCTTTCTCTCAAATAAACATAACTTAAAAAAAAAAAAAAAACAGTAAAAAGTCAACCTAATTTAAAAATAGATAAAGGACTTGAGGGGTGCCTGGGTGGCTCACACTGTTAAGCTTTCACTTGTGATTTTGGCTTAGGTTGTGATCTCGTGGGTCAAAAGATGAAGCCCTGAGTCAGGCTCCACACTCAAGGTGGATTCTACTTGGGATTCCCTCTCCTTGCCCCTCTCCCCACTCACTTGCTCTGTCTCAAATAAATAAATAAATCTTTTTTTTAAAAAGGACTTGAATAGCTGTCTCACCAGAGAAGATCTATAAATAGTAAATAAGCACCTGAAAAGATGATTGATATCTACCAGGGAAATGTAAAATCAAAACCACGGTGATAATACTATCAGGAAAATGGACAATACCAAGAGTTGACAAAGATGTCAGGAATTAGAACTCTCGTGTATTGCTAGTGAAGTTGTAAAATGATGAAGCTGTTTCAGCAGTTCCTCAAAAAGTTGAAGATAGAGTTACCATATGGCCCAGCAATTCCATTCCTGGAAATGAAAACATGTCCACACTTAAACTTGTAAACAAAAGTTCATGGCAGCATTGTTCATAAAAACCCAAAAGTGGAAATAAGGCAATTGTCCATTAACTGAAGAATCAAGATAATGTATATATTACAAATAATATAATATATTTTGGCTCTAAAAAGAAATTAGCACTAATAGATGCTACCATATGGAAATATAAGTGAAAGAGGGCAGACACAAAAAGCCCTTATTGTACAATTCCATTTATACGAAGTCTGTAATTGATAAATCCATAGACGCAGACATTAGATTAGTGAATTGCCAGGGACTGGAGAGGAGGCAATAGGAAATGATGGCTACTGAGGGTAAGGTTTCTTTCTTTTTGCAATAATAAAAATGTTCTGAAATAAAATAGTGCTGATGGTAAATGTACATTGTAAATATACTAAAACCTACTAAATTGTGCACTTTATAGTGCTAGGTCATTTTTTTTTTTTATATTTTATTATATCTGAGTAAAAAACAAAAACTTTGCAGGCTTATTCCTTGTGCCTGGTTTGTAGAACATCCACAGGCTCTTCACAACTCTTTGAATTGTCAACTTCACGAAGACTCTTGTGTTTATGTCACTTTCCCAAGCATCTGTTCCACTAAGCCAGCTTAAGTTGGTAACTGGTTACTTGTAATAAAAACAGTGCTCAGTAGATAAATGTTATAAATTTTGTGGGATTAGCCTCCCCTATTTAGGTAACAGCTTCAAAGAATGACAAATGGGCTAAACCAAGGGACTTACTCTTTAACTAGATTAGGGCGTTTGGGTGTTCCTTTCCAACTTCTAAAGATACATGCTGTTGATAGTAGTGATGTCCCTTAACCTTCTCCCAAGAGTTCTTAAACAGCTTTTCTTTTATCTGGATCTTCACCTACAGTGATTGGGGTGGGTCATTTTATCATAGGCTTTTTGTTTGCTAGAGGGGCGGCTGTTTGCATGAAGGCTACACTCAACACTGACTGGGAAGAAAGAGCTAACAGAGAAATGCCAAACTTGAAAATGGATAAAAACTTAGATGAGATTTTAGGTTATTTACCTTAGGAAGGAGGCACTTCTGCTACTAATGTTTTTGTAACAGTTTTATTACATTGGGCCATTTTTGTTTTTCAGATTTTGTATCATGACACGAGTGAATGACAATAGGCAGTTAAATGATGGAGTGAGGATGGCACCAATTATTTTTATCTGCTCAGTGTCCATTCACTCTTGTCCTGGTAACAACACCTGGGATTTCTTTCTGACGAAACGGAGCATGTCTTTTTTTATCCATGTACTTGTTTGGGGCTGAGATAATCAGCATCATGGAAGATGGATAGGTTAATCTTACATAAATTAGTTTACCTAATTCCTGTATTTCCACAAACTACACAGTTGGGCATTAAAAGTTGGGCGTATGACACAATTTTGGTCAGTGGCTTGAGGCATCAGAATTGTATTGTCACTACATTGAAGAAAATTTTCCTTTTGCATGTGAATTACATCAGTGAAAATAATTTAAACCAGGAGATTTTCAAATTGCTATCAATTAAAGCCTGAGAGTAAAGGCAACAGACAGGGAAGAAAATCCCTGTCCAGATCCATCCATGACTGAAATAGTATTTCTCTGGCCACATGGGTTTTTTTAGAGGGGGTGGCAAGTGGGGGGGTAGTTTAAGGCAGTGTTAGTTGGCTTCTTTTTCATGTACAACCAAACTATACTAATACAGAGGAGCAAAACCATTCCTTTGTTTTGATTGTAAATCCAGCTGGTTGCATTTAAGAGTAAGGCCAAGTAATATTGGTATATATTGTTAAAAACAAATAAATCCACAGTGGTGGTGATGTGGAAATGCAGACTAACCAAAAGAAGTTAAGGATGTGGAAAGGATTGGCTTGGTAGGATGTTTAGTGTTTGGGACAGGAGTAAGTGAATATTGGTAACATACTTGACAAGTGGGCATAAGAGAGGACACAATATACTTGGTGAGTAGTAGGTTATATTTTAGAATTCTGAGCTTGTGGCACCTGTTTCTTTTCCATTGTGTATTGTATTAGCCTGTATACATGATTTGAGACAACAGACCATGATTAGATTATATAAAGTTTGGGATCAACAGCAACTCATGTGAGCTGAAATTTCTGGAGTGGAAGAGGTTACCTAAAAGTAGTGTATGGAGCAGAGCTTTGTTATATATAAACTATGTATTCTGCAAATAAATATAGTTTTACTTCCTTCCAATATAAATGCCTTTTATTTTCTTGCCTAGTTGCCTTGACTAGAACCTCTTTAAATAGAACCACTTTAAATAGAAGTAGTAAGAGTAGACATCCTTGTCTTATACCTAATCTCAGGGGGGAAAATTCAGTTTTTCATCCTAAGGATGATGTTAGCCACGAGTTTGATGCCTTTTATCAGCCTGAGAAAGTTCTCCTCTGTCCCCCTCTATTTCTGTTCTTACTCCTTTTTTATTTTTTTTTTCCCCAATCATGAAGGGATACTGAATTTTGTCAATTTTTTCCTTGTGTCTATTAAAATTATCATGTGGTTTTTACCTTTATTCTGTTAACACAGTGAATTACATTAATTGCTTTTCTTATGTTAAACCAACCTTATAGTTCTGGGATAAGTCCCACTTGACTATGGTGTATATATATATATATATATTCTTTCATATTGTGCTGGATTCAGTTTTTTAGTATTTTGTTGAAGTTTATATCTATATTTGCTGGTAGTTCACTTTTCTTGTGATGTCTTTGTCTTATTTTAGCATCAGAGTAGTACTGGCCTCATAGAATGAGTTGGGTACTATAACCTCCTTTTCTGGTGTGTGGTTTTTTTTTTGTTTTTTTTTGTTTTTTTTGAGTATTTGTAAAGTATTTCTGATATTTCCTCCTTAAACCTTTAGCAGAATTCAGTAGCGAAGCCATCTGGGCCTGACTTCTTTCCAGGGAGTTCTTGATTTCCAGTCTAATCATGACATGTTTTTAGGACTACTTAGAATTTCTATTATTTTTTGAATCAGTATTGGTAGTTTCTGTGTTTCTAGGAATTTGTCCATTTCATGTGGATTATCTAATTTGTTGGCATACAATTGTTCATAGGCTTTATATTCCTATTAATTTTTGTAAAAGTAGGCAGTAAAGTCTTCACTTTTATTCCTTATTATAAGATTTTTTTAAAATTTATTTTTGAGAGAGAGAAAAAGAGTTTACGAGCAGGGAGAGGGACAGAAGGAGAAGACAACTGCCTGTTGAGCAATGAGCCTGAGGTGGCACTCGATCCCAGGACCCTGGGATTATGACCTGAGGCTCATGTCTGAGCCTAAAGCAGATATTTAATCTACTGAAGCACCCAAGTGCCCTCATTCCTGATTTTAATAATTTGTATTCTCTGTTTTTTTCATGGTATGTCTGCATAAAAACTTGTCAGTTGTTGATATTTTTAAATAGTTCACTTTAGATTTTTCTGATTTTCTCTAGTCTTTTTTGTTCTTTATTTCATTAATCTTGCTCTAATCTTTATATACTCTTTGACTCGTGTTTTCTCTCTTCTTCCTAGGACATGAGTGGAATCATGAAATGGTACGTTTGGGTGACCAAGAGTGGTGCTTGTGTGTTATGAAGAAAGGTTTGTAGCCATAAGAGTGTTCTGATGGTCAATCAGAATGAAAAATATTCCAAATCAGAGATATTTGGTTGTAGTATTCTTTTAAATCGCTGGTCATGGGCAATGATTTGAGTGTTCCCTATCTATGGAGAGTAGATCAGAATTTGTGCTAGTAAATTCAGTGGTTGGGGTTCATGGAATTAGGGACAGTAAGGGTAATAGGGACCAGGGATTTCAACTATCAGACTCTTGTGACTTGACTTTGCCCTTGTGCTCATTCCTGTATTCTATAGGTGCCTGTGCTATCACATGGAAGTTTTCATCAGGCCCCCAAATAGGTTATAGGGTCAGCTCCTTTATATTTATTTCATTTACATGGAAATACAAAAGACTAGGTTATTCTACAGTGTTCTGTTTAGATTTCTAAAAACAAAACCTGAACCTCAGGGTTAGTGACATCGACCTTGGTGCCATAACTAATCTCTGTCTAGTCACGTGTTAAAAACCTACATGGGAAACTGTAGTTGTTGTGGCTTAAGTTGCTAACCCATCTGACAATTAAGTTCCTTAGAAATGCATGGAATTCTAACCATTTGTATTTCCGTGGCCATAACTTCTCCTTTGCCAAGTGTTTTCTAAATTTTTTCAAGAGCGACTGAAATCTCGAATGTTATTTGCAGGTCTCACCAGTGGGGTTTAGGTTCTGGACTAGAGCACAAGCTCACAGGCTCTCAAAAAGAGACTTATGGATCTCACATTATAGCTAGGAACTGCAGCCTCAGTACTAATCCATCTGCCTGGGAAGACACACATATGGCCGCCATGAAAGACCCACTGTAATTGACTTGCCCATATATTACATATCTTTTTTAGGGGTAGCAAAAGCTTTTTCTGCATGTTATTTTATCAAATTTTCTACTATGTCCATGAGATATCAAGAAAAAGGTTAATTACTCCATTTTTTGAAGAAACTGTTTCGTTGAGGTAAAGACCTTCCCAAGATTACACAAATAGTAAATGAGAAGATCGACATGAGCACATTTCTTCTGGCTTCAGCATCAGAACTCTCCCTACTCCCCGGCTCAGGCTTCTCAGGGAGGAAGGTTCACGTGCATCTGTGGCATGAAAGGAGAGAGAAAGGCAGTTGTATTGGAAGAATACAAGGTAAGAGATGTAGGGTCAACATTTTTTGTCATGCCTAGGAGTGAGATCTGGACACTGAAGAAGCCAAAAACTGTTTCCAAAAGACGGACGAGTGTATTCCATGCTCCAGATCTGAGCACAGTGCTGCGCATGTGTAGAGGTGAGGAGAGCAGGACAGGAGGGCGGAAGTGAGATTCCTGTGACGTCAGCAACTAACCTGGGGAGCTGGTATAGTTGCAAAGAGAGGATAGAAAGGAGGAGTGTATTCAGAGAAGGAGGGATATTACTGAGAGAGATGTGGTTCTATCTAAGGGGGAATGGCAAGGTGACTAGTACATTATCTCATTCACCAGTTCATAGCCTCACAGGGCTCCCCTTTGCTGGCCCTACTCCGGAGAAGAGATAGGTATTGGTGCTTAATCATTTGCTTCCAATCAACATCATTGAATCTTCTTATCATTTCAGAGCTAACACATGTCCAGTGCTACTGGGGTAAGAAGCCCTGTGTTTCTAATGTCTTTTCAGAAACTTGTGATTTCAGTGTGATGTCATGATCTTAGGTCCATGCCTTTACATATAATACATATTCATACATATATTTCATATATATATTTATATATATATTTCATATATATTCACATATGTGTGTGTATATGTATATGAAATACATTCCCCAGTGTTTCACCCCCTTCCCAATCCATCAATACAAGCTCTACCTAGCCACTTCCCATGTTCCCTCTTCACAATGTCACCAGATAAACCTGCTCCATATTTAATCACCTGATCTTATTTTATTTTTTTTCTTGCAGTGGACATCACACTGAATCCAATCAACTTAAATTTAAACCTTGTCCTTTCAGAAGATCAGAGACAAGTGATGTCTGTGCCAATTTGGCCTGTGGACTGTACTAATTTTGGTATCTTGGGGTCCCAATATTTCTCCTCAGGGAAACACTATTGGGAAATAGAGGTGTCCAAGAAGTGTGCCTAGATTCTGGGGGTATACTGTAGAAAACGTTTCCATAATAAAAAGTCTGGTGTTAGACAAGGCACAAATCATCAAAGTGCTTACTCTAGATACAGACCTCAGTGTGGCTACTGGGTTATTGGGTTACAGAATGAATTTGAGTATAAGGCGTTTGAGGAGTCTTCCACATCTCAACCCATGGTCTTGACTCTTTCCATGGCTGTTCCTCCCCATCGTATTGGAGTTTTCCTAGACTATGATGCTGGCATTGTCTCATTTTTCAATGTAACAAACCATGGGTCACTCATCTACAAATTTTCTAAATGTTGCTTCTCTCAGACTGCTTATCCATACTTCAATCCTTGGAACTGTCCAGGCCCCATCATCCTGTGCCCACCACATTCCTGAACCTTTTTAGCACCTCACCCACTTCTGTGTAGAGCCTCTTTTCCTGAGGCTCACCTACACGTAGCTTACCTGCACCCTTCTGAACACCTCTTCCTTCCAGAATGGCTTTGTGCAATGCTTTTCTGCATGTATTGAAATGAACATGCAACTTTTCTCCGTTTAATTCAACTACCTTTATAATTTTGTTATCATTGTAGTTTAATAGTTAGTCTGTGGTTAAGCCTATGTTGTTAGTACCTTGATTCCTCCGCCCCTCACAGATGACTGAGGTTCTGTTCATTTTAATACAGGTTAATTACCCTTAATCTAATCTTTATGTTCACTTAGTCTTTCTTTTGTGTTTCTTTTTTGAAGTTCTCTTAATCCAGTCATAGATAATTTTTTTGAGTGATTATAACTTTTAGTTGTAGCATTTCAATCAACGAAACTATTTTTATTTGTTTTTTGACATTTCCTATTTGCTGCTTATTATAAACATATTTTCTTTCATAGTATTTACCCTGGATATGATAGCTGCTCTCAAGTATTGTCTTCTTGTTGTAAATCCTTGTCATAAATTGACATCTGCGTTATTTTGGAGTTGATCACCATTGATTGATTGCCTTTGTTCTTGAGTAGGGGCCTCATTAATTTCTTTGTGTGTTAAACAATTTTAACATATATCTAAAATTCCCCCAGGAGAATTGTGAATGAGATGTAAAGACTTTGGATTCTGTTCATTTTTCTGAAGAATATTTTTTTTCAAGCCTTTGGTTGAAATCAGATTCAAAATTCTCTCATGCATTTTGCAGAAGCTGAAATCTCTGGTCGGTTCCTTCAGCTCCATTTAGGCGGCTTGGTATCTGTCAAAAGTGTAGTTCAAAGAGTTGGTCAGTGTGTATGTACAATTTGAGATTTTCTCCTCTGAATCTCTCTTTACATTTTCCTACCATTTTTCAGCTGTTGCAATAGCCACAAATCATTTTTCTTGCTCGTCAAGCTAGTAAATCTGTATGCTGCTGAGTTTTAACTTGTCCCACTCATTACCAATTGAGTTTTGCTTTCAAATAAAAAGCTATAAAACCAGAAAACTTGTCTAGTAGTATTCCCTTCTTCCAATTGTCTGTTACACCCTAGATTCTAAGTGTTTTGTCAGTCTCTAGTGCCTTCATGTTTTTGTTTGTTTTGCTTCATTTTTACAATTGTTCACGGTTTATAGTGTTGATCTGTAGGTTATAGGTATAGGTGCTGTTTTCGTTGAAATAAATACCACCATTTATGGAAACAGAACATCAGTTTTGCTTGCATTGGATATTTTAAGCTGTAAGTTCAGTTGCTGAATTCTAGTGTTTGTTTTTTTTTTTTCCTTTTTTGTTAACACAAACTGATAGATTTTATTCAGTGATTATACCGTTTTGGATTACCACAAATTCAGGAAGGGAACAATGATGGCATACAGTTGGGTGGTCAATGCAGAGATACTAAGAATAGATGTATTTTTTGGTATATTTGGTTGAAATTGAAGGCGATCAGAGAGCTCAGAGTCCGACTGTCTGATGAGGACAGCATAGTGGTATTGATTGTAGTGATCAGAAGGAAGGCACTTCTTAGCCAAAGACCTCTTCTCTGTCTGGTACTTAACAACACAAAACTCACTGATACAGAGATCAGATTGGTGGCTGCTAGAGGCCAGGGTTTAGGGGTTGGCAAAATTGGTGAAGAGGATCAGGAAGTAAAGGCTTCCAGTTATAAAATAAGTCCTGGGGATATAATGCATAGCATGGTGACTGTAGCAAATAGTATTGTATTGCAAATTTGAAAGTTGCTACAAAAGTAAATCTTGAATGTTCTCATCACAGGAAAAATATTTTTCTCATGACCTCCTATGGTGATAGATAACTTGATTTACTGTGGTGAACATTTCACCATGTATACAAATGTTGAATCAGTATGTCGTATACCTAAACTAATGTATGTTAATTATACTTAAATAAAAAAAGTATCAAAGGGGAATTATATGTATGTTATTGATACCAGAAGAATAACTGAATTTTTAAAAAGGATTTTATTTATTTGACAGAGAAAGAGTGAGCACAGGCAGAAAGGGGAGGGTGGAGAAGCAGGCTCCCTCGGGAGCAGAGAGCCCAGTGCAGGACTCAATCTCAGGACCCTGGGATCATGACCTGAGTCAAAGGCAGGTGCTTAAATGACTGAGCCACCCAGGTGTCTCAAGAATAACTGAATTACATGATGTGACAGCAACTGTGTTCATAGCAAGAATGTATGATTTAGCATCAAGATGTTCCATTCATTTATAAAGATTTTCATAGTTACATATCTGCATATCTATCAATCCTTATATGCATTAGCTTCTATTAGATTTGAGGCAACAAGCAACAGAATAGAGAAAGTCCCTCCCTGACCTCATGAAACTTAAGTTAGGGGTGTAATGTGAGGTAGGGATGATTACCACTGATAAGATCAGTAATAACACTAGGTTTCCCATGCACATCTCTTTCTTGCCTTCCACTCATGCATTTTCATTTCTAATTCAAGGAATAGTGACTGAGTCCTCACCTCTAAGAGTAATCCTAGTTTTGGCAATGACTTCCCAGAAAAATTTTAACAGGGGAAGCCCTAGACAAAGCGCCTGTGGAGTGTCTGGGGGGCCACATCCCAGGCTACTGGATCGGTTCTGCACTGAGAGCAGCAGAGAAGAGAACTAGCCTGGCTCTGCTCAGGGATGAAAAAGGTACTTTGAGGAAGACAACAGAGGAAAGTCAAAGTTTTTTGAAGCTTACCAATTTAATGACTCAGTATAATAATGTAGGATTTCTGCATGACTCTCCAAAAAAATTCCTAACACCCTGTCCTACTTGGGTTTGGAAGCCTTAATGGGGTGATGGTTGCTCTGCTTTGCAGTTTATTTGGTGTTTCCTAGTCTTAGAAGCTTTCCAAGTTCAAACTGAGAGATCTACAGCAGACGAAAAAAACAGAAACAACAACGAATACGCTAACTTTGCTCCTTCTCCTCCTCCTCGGGCCATTTCTGCCACCCAGAAGCTGACCTCACCTGGGGGATCAGCCAGAAGAGCACATGGGAAGAATTTCCTTAAGGAACATCTTGACAACTTTTAATAAAATGAGGGGCATCTGGGTGGCTCAGCAGGTTGAGCATTCCACCCTTGATTTTAGTTCAGGTCTTGATCTTAGGGCTCAAGGACCACCACCAACAACAAAATGAGGTGCATGCTTGTTGTTAATAATATGAAGAGACCTCAGAAGTAGTAGCATGATAACAAGATCCTAATGGTGAAGTTCTAGAATATAGGTGAGGTCTGGAGCTGATGACCAAGAAAGAATTCCTGAGATACCTTTGGTGCAAAATGGTTTATTAAAGCATGGGGACAGGACCTGAGGGCAGAAAGAGATCCTGCCCCAGGGTTATATACCATGGAGTTGGGGGAAGGTAATGGAAAGGGAGGTTTCAACAGAACTTTTGTATTCTAAAGAGGACCTACAAGATACTGGATACCAAAGGCCTTGCCATTGCCAAGGTCATTTTGCCCTCCAGCAAGGTATTAGTGGATGGGAGATTCCTAGAGAAGGTCACATATGTCCCACCAGGAGTGGTGGTGGGGGAAGGTTGGAGGATGTCAGCTTTTGCTTTGTCCTCAGCCAGCCTTCTGTTCCCTCACCACTCCACAATGATTTTCCTGATTCCTTTTTATTATGCTAAGATTATAGAGATTGTTAAATAATAGTAGATGGCATTGCCCAGCAAATGACACTGCCTACAGTTTGATCTTCCCAGCATCTTTAGCAGAAGGGTTATTTTGGCAGTACTGAATTCAAATTCTGAAGGTCAGCCTCACTGTGCTGCCAGTTTGGGATGGTCCCTGACTGTCCCCTGGAGGAAATTTCAGAGTCCCTTAGCCCTTCCCTCTCACATGCCTAATAGGATTAATTTACCTTAGGTGAACATGTAAGAGTAGAGAGCATGTCCCCAGGGCTGCCTTAGGGCAACCTTCAGTGTGGGTCTCCTTGTGGTAAAGGAGGAATTTTATTCCCCTCTACAGGAAAGCTCATTTCTCGGATAAAAGTTAGGCGGATTTGTGTGAAATTATCTTGTTCAGGTAAGCCTCGTGCTCCAAAGGACTGATTACCTTGAAAAGACAGGAGAGCATCCTCTAAGAGTGGAACAGACGAGGAGTTCCACCACTGGTTCATCGGACTGGCCCTGGGCAGAGCGTCTAGTCACTTCCTGGAGTCCCATGCGCAGGCCTCCCATTGGTCTGTGGTGTCTCTCCTTTCCTGCCAGTCCGGGAGAATTTAATTTTCATTTTCACTTAGCACTTCAAGAGCTTGGTGGAGATTGGCCCCTAGTTTGCTGAGAGAATCCTGACCACACTCTGGCCTGCCTCCACGCTTTCCTCGAGGAGCCACGACTTCTCACCTGGTGCCTGAAGGTGTGTGGACTGGTTTGCGGAAGGCAGAGGTGGGGGAGAACTGAATTTTGGAGTGAGTTTAATGTGTGTTCAAGCAGCTGCGGTGAAGTGTGGGTGGGGACAACAACCAGCTTGCAAGCTTCCTGCTAAGAGTGTGGGGGTGGGGTGGGTGCGAAGAGGCCTGGGGCAGTTGGGGGAAGGGCAGTCCTCAAAGAAGGGAAGTTTGATGGCTTGAAAGGCTTTGTGCTTTTCTGGAGTTACCATTATTTCTAGAGGTTGACTACCCTGGAGATTCTCCTTCTCATTCTGTAATTCTGAATTGCATGTCGCTGAGGACCAACCAGAATTCTCTGTTTTTCAGAGGTAGAAAGTTCTTCTCTCCACAGCAAGAACAAAGGCAGAGGGATCTTTGAATCCTAACATTTTATTTTATTTTATTTTTTTTTAAAGATTTTATTTATTTATTTGACAGAGGGAGATCACAAGTAGGCAGAGAGGCAGGCAGAGAGAGAGAGGAGGAAGCAGGCTCCCCGCTGAGCAGAGAGCCCGATGCGGGACTCGATCCCAGGACCCTGAGATCATGACCTGAGCCGAAGGCAGCGGCTTAACCCACTGAGCCACCCAGGCACCCGAATCCTAACATTTTAGTGTCCGCTGGGTAACAGTGTAGCGTTTCTGCATGACTCTAGATAAATTCTCATCACTTTGGTTTGGCCATGCTTAGGAGTTTGATGGGTGACAGCTGGCAAGCCCAAGACACTAACCTTACTCATCCTCTGCCAGGGCCATATAGGCCACCCGAGAGATGAGGGGCAAAGGAATAACTTTCCAAATGTGGTATCTTTTTAAAATTTAATTTAATTTAATCTTATTTTATAATGTTCAGTTAGCCACTATATAGTATATCATTAGTTTTTGATGTAGTGTCCAGTGATTCCTTAGTTACATATAACACCCAGTGCTCATCACATGTGCTCTCCTTAATACCAATTACCCTGTTACCCCTTTCCCCATCCTCCTCCCCTCTAAAACCTTCAGTTTGTTTCCCAGAGTCCATAGTCTGTCATGGTTCCACCCCTTCTCTGATCCTTCTTCAGTTTTCCCTCCCTTCCCCATGGTCCTCTGTACTATTCCATATGTTCCACATATGAGTGAAACCATATGATAATTGACTTTCTCTGCTTGACTTTTTATTTCACTTAGCATAATCCCCTTCAGTTTCATCCATGTCAGTGCAAATGGTGCGTATTCATCTTTTCTGATGGGTGAGGAATATTCCATTATATACATGAACCACATCTTCTTTATCCATTCATCACCTGAAGGGCATCTTGGCTCCTTCCACAGTTAGGTTATTGTGGACATTGCTGCTATGAACATTGGGGTTCTTTTCACTACATCTGTGTCTTTGAGGTAAATACTTAGTAGTGCAATTGCTGGGTTGTAGGGTAGCTTGATTTTTAATGTCTTGAGGAGCCTCCACACAATTTTGCAGAGTGGCTATTGTAAAGTTTTTTCTGACGAAATAAACACAACACCAGGCGAAGTGGGTATAAGGCAAGGTTTATTAAAGGTTCTCTCCGGTGAAGTTTCAGGGCCCAGGTGAAGGGGAGCCGAGAAAGTTGCACCAGGAGGAGGTGGGCACTCTCGGGCGAGGTTCTGCAACTCTGGAAAGCAGAGTGGGGGAAGTCGCGCCCAAGGCAGGGAGGAGGGGGGCTTTTAGGGGGTCTTGGGGAAAGCTCAGGCGTCTTTTGGCAAGTTTCCCTTATTCAGATATCCCGCCTGCTCGTCGGGATCCCATTGGTCCACAGGAGCCCGGGGCGGGGGTCTCCGATTCCTGCTTGGGCCTTTGTTCTCCTGTCCGAGCTCAGGTCTTGTGGCGGGAACTTTCGCCATCTTTAGTAGGCCTTCCTGCCAGCCCAACAGCTATAGCAGCTTGCACTCCCACCGACAGCATAAGAGGGATCCCCTTTCTCCACATCCTTGCCAATATTTGTTATTTCTTGCCTTGTTAATTTTTGCCATTGTAACTGGTGTAATGTGGTATCTCATTATGATTTTGATTTATATTTCCCTGAAGGCTAGTGATGTTGAATATTTTTTTCATGTGTCTAGTTAGGCATTTGTATGTCATCTTTGAAGTGTCTGCTCATGTCTTCTGCCCATTTTTTGGCGTGATTATCTGTTTTGTGTGTGTTAGGTTTGAGGAGTTCTTTATAGATGTTGGAAACCTGCCCTTTATCTGTAATGTCATTAGCAAATATCTTCTCCCATTCCATAGGTTGCCTCTTAAGTTTTGTTGACTGTTTTCTTTACTATGCAGAATCTTTTTATCTTGGTGAAGTCCCAAATGTTCATTTGGAAATGTGTCTTGAAAGAAGTTGTTGTGGCTGATGTCAAAGAGGTTATTGCATATGTTCTCCTCTAGGAGTTTGATGGATTCCTGTTTCACATTTAAGTCTTTCATCCATCTTGAGTTTATCTTTTTGTTTAATGTAAGAGAATGGTCCAGTTTCATTCTTCTGTATGTAGCTGTCCAACCACCATTGGTGCTGTCCAGCACCACTTATTGAAGAGACTGTCTTTTTTCAATTTTTTTCCCCCTGATTTGTCAAAGATGAGTTGACCATAGAATTGAGGATCCATTTCTGGAATCTCTATTCTGTTCCATTTGTCTATGATTCTGTTTTTGTGCCAATACTATGCTGCCTTGGTGATCACAGTTTTGTAATATAGATTGAAGTCAGACAACATGATGCCTCTAGCTTTGTTTTTCTTTTTCAATATTCCCTTGGTGATTTGGGGTCTTTTCTGGCTCCATACAAATTTTTAGAATTGTTTGTTCCAGGTTCTTGAAAAATGTCAATGGTATTTTTTTAGGGATGGCATTGGAAGTGTTGATTCCTCTGGGTAGGATGACATTTTAACAATGTTTATTCTTCCAGTCCATGAGCATCGAATGTTTTCTCATCTGTGTCTTCTCATTTGTGTCTTCCTCAATTTCTTTTGTAAGTGTTCTGTAATTTCTAGATATAGATCCTTTACCTCTTTGGTTAGGTTTATTCCTGGGTATCTTACATTGTTGTTTGTTTGCTTGTTTGTTTTTTGTTTTGTTTTGGGTTTTGTGCCGTTATAAATGGAATTGATTTCTTTCTACAGTTACACTGTTAGTATATAGAAAAACAATTGATTTCTGTGCATTGATTTTGTATCCTGACACATTACTGAATTGCTCTATGAGTCTTAGTAATTTGAGGGTAGAGTCTTTTTGGGTTTTCCACATAAAATATCATGTCATCTGTGAAGAGAGTGAGTTTGATTTCTTTGCCAATTTGAATGCCTTTTTTTTTTCCTTTTTTGTTGTCTGATTGCTGATACTAGAACTTGTAGTACTATGTGGAATAGCAGTGGTGATAGTGAATAGCTCTGCCATGTTCCTAACCTTAGGGGAAAAGCTCTCAGATTTTCCCCATTGAGGATGATACTTGTTGTGGGCTTTTCATAGATGGTTTTTATGGTATTGAGGAATATTCCCTCTATCCCTGCACTCTGAAGAGTGTAAATCAGGAAAGGATGCTGTATTTTGTCAAATGCTTTTTCTGCATCAATTAAGAAGATCATATTTTTCTTACCTTTTCTTTTATTAATGTACTCTATCATGTTGATTCATTTGTGAATGTTGAACTACCCTTGCCTCCCAGAAATAAATCCCACTTGGTCATAGTGGTTAATCTTTTTAAAGTATTATTGGATACTATTGGGTAGGATCTTGTGGAGTATTTTGGAATTCGTGTTCATCAGGAATATTGGTCTATAATTCTTTTTGGTGGGGTCTTTGTCTGGTTTTGGATTCAGAGTAATACTGGCCTCATAGAATGAGTTTGGAAATTTTCCATCTGTTTCTATTTTTTGAAGCAGCTTCAGAAGAATAGGTACTATTTTTTCTTTAAACGTTTGGTAGAATTTCCCTGAGAAACTACCTGGTTGTGGACTCTTGTTTTTTGGGAAGTCTTTGATTACTGCTTCAATTTCATTACTGGTTATTGGACTATTCAGATTATCTATTTCTTCCTGTTTCAGTCTTGGTGGTTTTAAGTTTCCAGAAAGGCATCCATTTCTTCCAGGTTGCTTAAGTTGTTGGCATATAGTTGCTGATAATAATTTCTAATAATTGTTTCTATTTCCTTGGTATTGGTCATGATCTCTTCCCTTTCATTTATGATTTTATGAATTTGGGTCCTTTCTCTCTCTCTTTTTTTTTTTTGATAAGTCTCATCAGAGGTTTCTGATCTTATTAATTCTTTCAAAGAACCAGCTTCTAGTTTTGTTGATCTGTTTTACTGTTCATCTGGTTTCTATTTCATTGATCTCTGCTCCAATCTTTTATTTCTCTTCTCTTGCTTGATTTAGGTTTTATTTGCTGTTCTTTCTCCAGGTCCTTTAGGTGTAAGGTTAGCTTGTGCATTTGTTTTTCTAATTTTATGAGAGAGGGTTGGATGCCTATGTATTTCCCCCTTAGGACCACCTTACAGTATCCCATAGGTTTTGGACTGATGTGTATTCATTCTCATTATATTCCATGAATTTAAGTTCTTTAATTGCCTAGTTGACCCAATCATTCTTTAGCAGAATGTTCTTTAGCTTCCAAATGTTTGAATTCCTTCCATTTTTTTTTTAAGATTTTATTTATTTATTTGACAGAGAGAAATCACAAGCAGATGGAGAGGCAGGCAGAGAGAGAAATAGAGGGAAGCAGGCTCCCTGCCGACCAGAGAGCCCGATGCGGGACTCGATCCCAGGACCCTGAGATCATGACCTGAGCCAAAGGCAGCGGCTTAACCCACTGAGCCACCCAGGCGCCCCACTTCCATTTTTTTTTTTTCTTGTGATTGAGTTCAAGTTTCAAAGCATTGTGGTCTGATAACATGCAGGAAATAATCTCAATCTTTTGGTATCAGTTGAGACCTGATTTTTGACCCAGTGTGTGGTCTATTCTGGAGAAAGTTCCATGTGCACTCAGGAAGAATGAGCGTTCTGTTTTTTTAGGGTGGGATGTTCTGTAATTATCTATGAAGTCCATCTGATCCAATGTGTCATTCAAAGGTCTTGTTTTTTATTGATTTTCTGCTTAGATAATCTGTTCATTGCTTAGAGTGGAGTGTTGAGGTCTCCTACTATTAATATGTTATTATCAATATGATTCTTTATTTTGTTTAATAGCTGGTTTATGTAGTTGGCTGCTTCCACTTGGGGGCATAGATATTTACAGTTGTTAGATCTTCTTGTTGGATAGACCCTTTAAGTATGATACAGTGTCCCTTTACATCTCTTACTACAGTCTTTGGTTTAAAGTCTAGTTTGTCTGATATGAGAATTGCTACTCCAGCTTTCTTTTGAGGTCTCTTGGAATAATAAATGGTTCTCCATCACCTCACTTTCAATCTGGGGGTGTCTTTAGGTTCAAAGTGAGCCTCTTGTAGAGGGCATATGGGTGGGTACTATCTTTTTATCAATCTGAAATCCTGTGCCATTTCATTGGCGCATTTAGGCCATTCACATTGAGAGTAACTATTGAAAGATACGAATTTAGTGCCATTATTCTGCTTCTAAAGTCCTTGTTTCTACAGATTGACTCTGTAAATTTCTGATCTATATTACTCTTGGGGTCTTCTTTTATAGAATTCCCCTTAATATTTCTTGCAGGGCTGACTTGGTGGTCATATTCTTTCATGTTTCACATATTCTTTCATGTTCAGCTGGTCCTGGAAGATCTTTGTCTCTCCATCCATTCTGAATGACAGCCTTGCTGGATAAAATATTCTTGGGTCCATGTTCATCTCACTTAGTACCATGAATATGTCTTGCCAGCCCTTTCTGGCCTGCCAGGTCTCTGTGGACAGGTCTAAGATTACTCTGATATTCCTCCCTCCATACATAAGAAATCTCTTCCCCTAGCTGCTCTCAGCATAGCTTCCTTGTCTCTAAGATTTGCAAGTTCCACTATTATATGACTGGGTCTTGGTATTACTGATCTTAGAAGGGGTCCTCTCTGCCTCTTAGACATGGATGCTTATCTCCTTCCCTAGATTAGGGAAGTTCTCAGCTATGATTTGGTCAAATACACCTACTAGTCCTCTCTCTTTCTCTACCTCCTCAGGGATACCAGTAATTCTGACACTGGAGCATTTATGGCATCCTTCATCTCTCTAAGTCAGTTCTCATGGGCTTCAAGCTGCCTATTCCTATCCTCCTTGGCTTCCTTCCTTCTTATCAGCCTATCTTTTAGATTAGTAATTCATTCTTCTGACTCATTTTCCTTGGCTATTAGAAAATCCAGTTTTCACTGCACCTCATTCATAGTATTTTTAACTTCAGCCTGATCAGATCTCATTTCTGCCCTTAGAGTTTCTGTATTTTCATTAATACTTTTTTTAAGCTTAGCTATTGACTTCCTGATTGCTACCCTGAAGTCTATCTCTGACATCTTGCTTATATCCATATCCATTAGATATGTGGCAGGAGACATTGTCTCTGGTTCTCTTCTTTGTTGGGAGTTCCTCCTCATACTCATTCTGTTGAGGGATGGTTGAGGGAATGTACAGAATCCAAAATACCAACCATGACCCTCGAAAGATGCACCCTAGGAAGCTCCAGAGCAGTTGGAAACCACCACCAAATAAACAAAGCCAAAATGAAACACAAGAATAAAATTTATAAAATTAAATTTTTTTAAACATTATTATTATTTTTTTTTTTAAAGTGGGGTGAGGGGAAGGAGGGCTATAATCACTCAGTGTGGACAAGTAGGGTGTTTCATTTGTTCCTGGGCATATTTTGGTTTGTTTGTTAGAGGACACTACTTCTCAAAATTACAGGGAAAGTATAACTTGTGTGTGTGTGTGTGTGTGTGTGTGTGTGTGTGTATAAATATATCATATTGAATAGGAAAAAAAAGGACCACAATGAAGCATATAAAAAATATAGGTGTGAACAAGTACAGGTTAAGAAGCTACTATGAGGGGTGCCTAGGTGGCTCAGTCAGCTAAGCATCTGCCTTCAACTCAGGTTGTGATCCCAGGGTCCTGGGATCAAGTCCCATGTCAGGCTACCTGCTCAGCAGGAGGCCTGTTTCTCCCTCTTCCTCTGCCTGCTACTCTGCCTACTTGTGCTATTTCTGTTAAATGAATAAGTAAAATCTTTTTAAAAAGTAACAACTGCTATGAAATACAAGTTGTATTAAAGAGCTGGTTGAAATGAAAAAAAGGTAAAAAGAAAAAACAAGTGAAAGAGAAAGAAAAACAAAAAATAAAGAGTTGTATTTGAAAAATAAATAAGCTTTGAGGCAATGCCTGGAGCTTAATATATTTTCCCCTGATATTGGGATTTTACAATCTTATGAGATCCATAGTGTTGTCCCTTTGTTTTTCCATCCTGTCTTCTGGGGGGAGGGTCCTGCCATGCCGTTTCTCAGGCAACCGTGCTTAGGAGGAGTTGTGCGGCCCCTGACGGGATGGGCTCACTGGAGCTTTTGTTTTTATTTGAGCTTTTGTTCTCTGATGGCTTTCTGCACCTCTTCAGAGGGTCAGAGCAAAAAATGGCTGCATCCAAATCTCTGTCCCAGAACAGAGAAATAGCAGTCTGCTCTTCACGGAGCCCTCCAGGACAGAGTCTCTGTTTCTGTAAGTGCTGCTGAGAACTGTAGCCTCCTGTGGTGCATGTCCAAAGTGACTCTCCCAGAGGTCATCCTAGGAGTCCCTGCATGTCCCTGCCCTTTGTGCTTCTAAAATGTCAAGGAGCTGTGGGCTTGTGCATGCACCCTCAGCTCCTGGATCATGTCTGGGCACTGCTCTAAAGCCCCTTCTGAGCTGCTACTGCTCTGAAAGTTTTTGCTGACCCTGGAGCACTATGCTTTTGTACTCCAGTATTATATCTCTTTCCAAAAGCCAGCTTATGGTAGTTCCTGCCCCCTTCTGCTTATCTTCTGATATCTTCCCACAGAGTCACAAGTCATGACTCTGCCCTTCCCACCTTGTGACAGGCCCTGCTTTTCTGCTTGCAGAGATCCCAGTACATTCTTACATCTCGGGCTGATTTTGCAGGTGTTCAGAATGGTTTGGTAGATATCCAGCTAAATTCAGGGGACTGGTTGAAATGGGGTCCCCTACTCCTCCCTTCTCTACCTTTTCTTTCTTGTCCTTCAATATTATGATTTGGGCTTGTCCTTAATCTCTCCACAATTAGTGTAATTTTATTCTTACCTTTCCAACTCTGCCCCCTTTTAACCTTCCCAATGATGCAGGCATCTGTGATCAAGAGGAACCACTGAGGTCAGGAGAGATAGGAGCAAGGGAGCAGCTACTATGGCTTCTAAACTCCTGACAAACATAAAGGAGGAGGTGACCTGCCCCATCTGCCTGGACCTCCTGAAGGAACCCCTGAGCCTGGGCTGTGGCCACAGCTTCTGCAAAGCCTGCATTACTGCAGCAAACAAGGAGTCCAAGACAAGCCAGGAAGAGAAGAGCACCAGTTGCCCTGTGTGCCAATTCCATTACTGTGCTAAGGAGCTGAGGCCTAACTGGCACGTGGCCAACATAGTGGAGAGGTTCCGAGAGGTCAAGGTGAGCTCTGAGGAAGGGCAAAAGAGAAATCTCTGTGAACGCCATGAAGAGAAGCTCTTGCTCTTCTGTAAGAAGGATGGGAAGGTCCTTTGCTGGGTTTGTGAGCGGTCTCAGGAGCACCGTGGTCACCAAACGGTCCCCATGGATGAGGCTGTCCAAGAGTACCAGGTAAGAGACCAGGATAGAGGGAATATAGGGCAGAAAATAGAACTTGATGAGAAATCTCCACTTTGCATTCAACTTTCATTACCTTGTCATCATAGACCTGAGGCCTCTGATGTCTTACCTTCTAAAGGCCTGATGAACATTAAAAAAAAAAAATTTTTTTTTTTGTCTGAAGGACATTTTTGTGCATTCTATTAAATTACAAAAGGATAAACCTATGGTACAGATTTAGTCAAAAGTAGATACTTTGTACCTTGTGCTAGACGGGCGGAAATGTAGTGCCCAAGAGAGACCCTCATCACTGAGTTGAACAGGAAGGTAGAAGGAGATGTAAGTTCATTCTTTGCTGGAGGGCTTGGTTTGTTCTAATAGTTGCCCTGATACAAACAGAATCAACCCCTCTTTTTGATGTCGGCTGGTGATGTCTATCACCTGGGTCTTTTTTTTCCCTCTTGATTAATTTTGGTTTATTTTTTTAAACACAATAATTCAACACTGGAAAATCTTCTAATATAGTTTTCTGAATAGAATGCAATTTTGTTAATATAATTGGTACATTTATATATAAAAAGTGATTATTTCTGTAGATGCTGAAAATATTTTTTTAATTATTATGTTTAGTTAGCCAACATATAGTACGTACATCACTAGTTTTTGATGTAGTGTTCAGTGATTCATTAGTTGCAAATAACACCCAGTGCTCATCACCTGGGTCTTAAAGAACACATTTATCACGTCAAGTTTTCTTCCAAGTCATAGTTTCTAATTGCTGTTCTCACTGATTCTGTAAACTCTAGTCTCTTTGGACATTGGCCTAATATTTTCTCCATTTATCCTCTACGCTGATACTTAGAAATCTGACAGCTTTACTCTGGTGACTCCTCTCCATAGGAGAAGCTCCAGACAGCTCTGCAGAAGGTGATAAAGGAGCAGCAGGAAGCAGAGATGTTGAATGCTAACCTCAGAGAACAGAGAACCTCCTGGAAGGTAGGGCGAGATCCTTCCTGAGACAAAAAATATAGACAGGACCTTGGGTGTTAGTCACAAGGAGCCCCCTTCCTTTTTGTTTCCTGATAGTCAATATGTCCAAAAGTCATTTGGTTAGTCCCTTCTCTTTTCCCTGATAAAGGTGGGGACTGAAAAATGAACATGTTACAAATGAACACAGACATTTAAAGAGAGGTATTCACATAGAGGATGACAAGTGAGTTCTGTGTTAAATTCCTGTTGTGATTTTGAGTCTTTGACCTTCCTGGGGGAGGACTGTTAGCAACGACTGAGGGTTCTGTCTGTATTGTTCAACTTCCAGCTGAGGATGAGGGGATGGAGTCAGGAGTAAAGCATAGAGAACTTGGTTGTCCTGGACAGCTGTGTGAAAGCAGAGCCACACCCAAGGCTCCTCTTTGGGTTCAGGTTAGCCTCAATAACGTAAACTTGAGGCCATTATTTTGGAATGTGATGGAGAAAAAAATAATGAGAAAAGTCAGGATCCCCAAGAATTGCTCCCTTGCTTCTCTCTCATTTCCCAGTAAGAAGTTTCTAAAGAAAATAGTTCTCTTTCTGGCTCCCAGTCTCTGGCTGATAGCCTGACTACCACTCTCTCTTTCTCATTCCTGAAGAATCATATGCAAAATGAGAAAAAGTATATCCATACAAAGTTTAAAAAACTGAAGACTATGCTGGAGCGTGAGGAGAAGAATATAGTGCAGATGCTGGACAACGAGGAGGAAACTATTCTCAACTCCTTTGTCTCAGTGGAGGATGAGGTGGCCCAGCACAGCCAGATAGTGAAAGACCTGATTTCAGAACTAGAGCATCGGCTTCAGGGGTCAACAGTAGGCATGCTGCAGGTAAGACTCAAGAAGAAGCCCCAGCATCTGAGATTTGAGAAAAAATGAAGACCGAGTTTCCTTCTCTCCCATTTCTTTGCACTTCCTGATGATAACACTAAGGTTCCTTTGGCCTTGCAGTATCCCCTTTCCTGTATCTGTGACAGAGGTTATAGGAATAAATAACAAGGGATAGTCTCATATTTATCAAGTGCAGTGCAGAAATCTGACAGGCTGAATTTGCATGGTATCCAGGGATAGTCTAGAGGCTTCTGTTCAGTGATCTAGTGCTAAGGACTTCTCAGGTACCTCTTCATGAATCAGCTTGATCACAAACAAGTGAATGTCACATTCTAAGACCCTATTTTTCCCCCTCATAGAATAAACTAGATTTTTCTCCCTTTTTTTCCATTTCCTGAAAAACAAACAAAAAAGTGTGAAGTACTAGTATTATTTTGTCTTTAAATATTCAATTGAATTCACCAGTGAAGCCATCTCATCCTATTTCTTTTTCAAAAGGGTTAAAACAATATTTAAAAATATGTATTAGGATTACTTATATATTTTACTGTTATTAAGTCAGATTTTGATAATAAATGTCTTTGTAGGGATTTGTCCACTCTAAAGTTGCCTGATCTGGAGACATAAAGGTAGTCATAATAATCTCTTATAATCCCTCCGGTTTCTACAGCACACACACGAATGTCCCCTCTTTTAGTCCTGATTTTGATGATGTGCTTTTTCTCGGACAGTTTAGTTGTCTTTGGTCAATTTTTTAAAAAATTTTCTTCAGAATAAACTTCATTATTTCATTGACTTTTTAAATCCTTTTTTTCTTTTTTTTTTTTCTTGAAGACTTTATTTATTTGAGAGGGAGAGAGAGAGAGCATGAGTGGGGTGAGGGGCAGAGGGAGAGGGAGAAGTGGATTCCTCACTGAGCAGGGAGACCAACAGGGGCTCGATCCCCGAGCCTTGAGATCACCACCTCAGCCAAAGGCTGCTGCTCAGCCAACTGAGCCTCCCAAGCACCTGGCTTTTTTTTTTTTTTTTTTGACATTTCTATTTCATTTGTGACTGGTCTCATCTTTATTGTTTACTTTGTGAGTGAATGTGTATATGAATGTACGAACATGAGACTGTATGCATACATGAACATGAGTGTGTACACATATGAACAAAAGTGTGTGTGTATATTAGGATTAGTTTGCCATTTTTTCCCTAGATTCTTAAAGAGAAAACTTTGATTACTTATTTGAGACCATCATTTCTGATACAGTATTTAGTGATATAAATGCAGTGATTTAGATATATTCCATATATTTTTAAATTTTATATTATTTATTTACTTATTTAAATTCCAGTTAATTAACACATAGTGTAATATCAGTGTCAGATATACAATATAGTGATTCAGCACTTCCATACATTACCAGGTGCTCATCACAAGTGGCCTCCTGAATCCCTTATTTAACCCATCACTTATTTAACCCATCCCCCACTCACCTCCCTTCTGCTGACCAGTTTGTTCTCTATGGTTAAGTGTCTCTTTCTTCGGTTTGTCTCTCTCTCTCTCTTTCCTCATTTGTTATGTTTTTTAAATTTGACAAATGAGTGAAATCATAGGATACTTGTCTTTCTCTGACTGATCTATTTCACTCAGCATAATACTCTCTAGTTCCATTCATGTTGTTGCAAATGGCAAGATTTCATTCTTTTGTATAGCTAAGTAATATTCCATGGCATATGTATCTTTATCTATCTATCTGTCATCTATCATCTATCTATCTATGCATGTCCCCCACACAAATATATACCACAGCCTCATATATATAAAATATATAAATAAATTATTATATATTATAATATATATACAACACATCTTCTTTATCATTTGTCAGCTGATGGACACTTGTGCCATTTCCATAATTTGGACATTGTAGATAATACTGCTGGAAACATTGGGGTGCATATAGCCCTTTGAATTAGTATTTTTTTTAAAAGATTTTATTTATTTATTTGACAGAGAGAGATCACAAGTAGGCAGAGAGGCAGGCAGAGAGAGAGGAAGGGAAGCAGGCTCCCTGCTGAGCAGAGAGCCCGATGAGGGACTCGATCCCAGGACCCTGAGATCATGACCTGAGCCGAAGGCAGCGGCTTAACCCACTGAGCCACCCAGGCGCCCTGAATTAGTATTTTTGTATTCTTTGGTTAAATACCTATAAAGTGTGCAGTTCAATTTAACAATACTTGATTTCTTACTTTTTTTTCTAATGTGTATTTCAAATATAATTTCTTCATAATCTGAAAACGCATATTTTTTCAGTATTTAAATATATTGATACGTGTTTTATGGACTAAAATATTGTATGTCCATAAAATTTTCCTATGTGAATTGAGAAGAATGTGTATTCTGTATTTGTTAGATTAAATAGTCTATAGATGTCTGTTAGGTCAAATTAGTTAATAGTATCATCCATGTCTTCTGTATCTGATGATTTTCATACACACGGTTCTATCAATTATTTTGAGTGAGCTATTGAAATCTACAACTACTGAGTTTTCTATTTTTCTTTTTAATCCTTTCGATTTCGCTTTGTGTCTTTTGAAGCTCTACTGTTGTGTACATTTACATTTGTAATTGTTACATCCCTTCTTGATTTACTGAACCTTTTATCATTCTGAAATTATCCTCTCATTCTCTCATAGTATTTATTGTCTTTAAGTCTATTTTCTGTAATATTAATATAGGCACTTGAGCTATTTTATGATTACTGCTTGCATTGTGTATATTTTTCTGTCTTTTTAGTTTGGCCATATTTGTGTCTTTGGATCCAAAATCATCTCTTACAGATCACAATAGTTGAATCTTGCTTTTTATCCAGTCCAACAGTCATTGCCTTTAAATGGGGGTGTGAAGACAGTAACATTTAGTGCTAATGTTGATGTAGCTGTATTTACATGTTTCATATTGCAGTTTTTTTTTTTCTCCCATGTGTCACCTGTAGCTTCCACTGTCCTTTCTCCTTAATTTGTTTTGCTTGAGTATGAAATGTTAAGTTTTCCTATTTCTGTGGGGGTTTTTGTTGTTGTTGTTGTTGTTGTTTGTTTGTTTCATTTTTTTTTTCCTTCCCTAGTGGTGGTTCTAATGATTACAGTATGCATCTTACTCTCTTGTGGTCTACTTCAGATTAATACTAAATTAATTTCAGTAAGATATAGAAACTCACCTCCAACATTGCTTCATTTCCTTCCAGCTCCAACACAGGCATAATTTAATATGGGTACCTAATCAATGCAGAGCAATGGCATGCAGGCATAAGAGTTTTTTGGTTTTTGTTTTCTGTTTGTGTTTTGTTGTTGTTTTTATTCTTATTGTTTATTGTTACTGTTTTTAACTGGGAAGAGAAGTTCTCTTTTCTTCTGGAGTTTATGTCAGGAGATTCAAGTTTCCTTCATGGACGGAGAGTCAATATAGAGGGAATAAATAAAATTTGGAGGACATAGACCAGATCATGATGATAGGATTTGAGGTTCAAAATTCATCTTTGATTAAAGTTATAGCTGCCCTCCCAAATCCTTTTCTCCACTTAATCTGGTTTTCTTTTTTGGCATATACAACATAAAAGCCCTAATACAGAGAGCAATTTTTTTTTTTTTTCACTTATTGATCCACCTGTTGGCCTGTTTTTGGTGACATGAAAGAAGTAAGGCTGAGGTAAAGGAAACCAAATATGTTGGTAGATATATATTCAAACAACCAAAACAATACCTGTGAGGATAAAGAAAATCAGATAGCTAAAAACTGTTAAGAATGTGCACTAAACTGAACTAATATTACATTGTTAACTAACTGGAATTTTAAATAAAAACTTCAAAAAATTAAAACAATAACAAAAAAAAGAACGTGGATTAAATTGCTCAGTAGAGACTGAAGTGCAGGTAAAAATTGTAATTTTAGGACAGTGGTTGAGTGGATATTGGTAACATTATGAACAATGGAGTATAAGAGAGGAGATGATTTGGTAGGTGAGTGGTAAGTTACATTTTATACATCCTAACCTACTAGTTCCTGTGGGTTCTTTACTACTGCCTATGTTAACAAGTATCTAAGAGACATGCAAAGAGTTGGAAAAAAGTGCACATATGTGTGTATTGAATTTAAGAGACTGGACAAGGTCAACTGTAAATAGTGTTAAAATGAGGAGATAATTGAAAATTGGAAAACACCGAACAATATATTTGCTTGTATCCTCCTCAAAGCCATGTAAACTTCTTCAGGGATACTACAGTTATTTACTCTTTTCTTTTCTTTTTTTACTCATCTTTGAGTCTCCAGAGTCTGTCCTGATGTTTGGCAAATAATAGTGTATCACTTTACATTTCTACTGAGTAAATAAAAGAAGCATTGCATTATTCAAACCATCTCATGCATTTAGGAAAAAATTATAGAACTGTTGTTTTCCTCATAAATAAGTCTCATTTCCAAATACTAGAAGCTTCATGCTATAATTCTGCAAGGCTCAAAGCTGTTTCTACCTTTTAGGAAATCTGAAAACCTCAAATGAGTTTTCTGGAATGATTAGCCTGGATCTTATTTTTACTTATTTGCTCTCACATTGGGCCATCTTTACTCCTACCATGGGGTTGGTGAGGATGTGATGAAGCTTTGTAAGGGGGAGTTTCTATTACCTCTTGACTCACGTCTTTCCTTTTCTCCCTAGGATGTGCATTCCGTCATGGAAAGGTATGTGGGGGGAATCAGAGATGGTCCTTTTGTGCAGTAAAAAAAGGTTTAAAGTCATTAGAGTTTTGTGATGATCAGTTAGAATAAAACATCTCTCAGACAATTTGGGTGTAGTTATATGCCAAATTTCTTTCTTTCTTTTTTTTTTTTTAAAGATTTTACTTATTTATTTGACAGAGAGAGATCACAAGTAGGCAGAGAAACAGGCAGAGAGAGAGGAGGAAGCAGGCTCCCTGCTGAGCAGAAAGCCCGATGCGGGGCTCGATCCCATGACCCTGGGATCATGACCTGAGCCTAAGGCAGAGGCTTTAACCCACTGAGCCATCCAGGAGCTCCTATATCCCAAATTTCTGTTCACAAATCGTGGTTTGAGGGTTCTGTAACTATTGAGAATGGACCAGTGTGGGTCAGTAGCAGTACAAGGGGTAAGAGGTGGCAGATCTCTTAAATTTTATCCACCTGTATGCCCGTATCTAACTCAGGTACTTGTATTTCATAGCTGTTTGTCTTATCGTGGTAAGTTCATGTCTGCTTCACCTGCCAAGCACCTGGAATTGGAGAAAATTTCCTTATATTTAAACTTCTGCCCTGGGAATTGAAGAGACCTTCTATATGGCTCTGTTTAGATCTCCAAAAACAGACTTGAATCTCAGGGAATATTTTGGCTTTAGTACACACAAGTGATCCATCTTGGTCACATACTTTAGAAGGCAGAATGGAAAGGTAACATCCTTGTGTCTAAATTTGCACACCTACCTCACAGCATCAAGCTTTTTTCTAACACCTGAAATTCAGGCCATCATTAGTTTGGTGTTTGTGTCCTCTGTTCTGAGTGTTTGCAAATTTTCCCAGAAAACTTAAAAGCTCAGGTGTTATTCTGAGGGCTTCCCTACTGGGCAGAGTTTAAAGAGCTTGGTTCTCCCCAGATAATATTCCACACGTGGTATGTTCCAGACACTCAGGAGTCAGGTTCTGCAACCTCACTTTCTGATCATCTGCCCTGGGAATCCACATCCATGCAGTGACTTTTCCATACATTAAGTTTTTTTCAAGGAACCAAAGTTTTGTTTTGTTATATCCATTATTTCGTAAACTTCTAGGAGATCGAGAGGGAGAGGTTGATTTAATTTTTGAAGGAAGAAACTGTGTCTCTGAGACCTCAAGACTTTCCTAAGGTCACAGAAAGGGAGACTGGGAATGTAGACATGAACACATTTCTTCTGGCTCCAAGGTCAGGAGTCTGCTGTCCCCTTTCTCAGGGTCTCTGGAGAGGAGGGTTCAAACTCTTCAATGGGGTGAATAGGAAGTCAGTCATTTTGGAAGGACAAAAATTCAGAAGTGTGGGTTTCAATTTTTGTCATCTTTAGGAGTAAGAACTTGTCTCTGAAGAAACAAAAAGCTTTTCTCAAGGAACAAAAGAAAGTGTCCGGAATTCCTGATCTGAAAGAGTTAATGCAACTGTTTATAGGTGAGGAATGCTAGAGCATGGTAAGTGGCTGTGAGAGTCTTGTGGGCAGGGGCCTAAAGGAGAAAGGGGTACAATTTCTAGGTATGGAGAGAGAACACAAAGGACATCACATGATGATATGGTCATATTTGATGGGGAGTGGCCAGGTGTCTGGGGCATAATCTCCTTCACCAGTTCACTACCTTGCCATAGTCCCCAGTCCTTCCCCTATACTTTAGGGGAAAGAGATTTCAGGGCTGCCTCCTTTGCTTGTCTTGATTATATTTTTTTTTATTATTTGAGAGCTGACAATATGCAGTGCTACTGAGGTGAAGAGAAATCAGTGTCATCAAGCCACCTTGTTCTCATCACCTTTCAGAATTTTTCATTCCTAGTAGGTCTCATGTTCCAACACCCATGTTTTCCTTTCTAACACATACATGCATATTCTGCCTCTGAGAAGAACAAGAACAGAACAGAATTCTTCTGAGTTCTCACTCAAGTTATTCCCAAAATCCCTCTCACAGTGTCACGAATAAAGCTATGTCATGTCTTTCACCCAGCCCCAATTTTTCTGCAGCTCACATGACTCCAAATCATCTCGAAAATACAACATATACTGCCGGTTTCTACAGATAAAAAGACAAATGAGACGTATGCGCTGTTGGAAACGGAATAATGCATATAATAACAATTAATTTGTCCTGGGCTCCCTGGTTATTGGGTTTTGGGAAACATTACTGGGAGGTAGATCCTGGAGGTATAGGAAGGAAAATGCCCAGAACCCAATGTGAAATTTCATGATAGACATAATTAAAATGACAACATCTTCATTCTGTGTTTCTACCACATGTGATTACTGCATTAAAAGGTGACACATCAACTTGAATATAATGCTTTTGAGGAGTCATCCTTCTCTGATCCCTTCATCTTAATCCTGGTCCTGTTTGTCCCTCCCCACTGTGTTGGAGCTTTCCTAGACTATGAGGCTGGCACTGTCTCATTTTTGAGTGTCACAAACCACGGGTTTCTCATCTATAAATTCTCTTCATGTTCCTTTTCTCAGGAAGCTTTTCCGTTTTTCAACCCTGTGAAATGTAATGACACATGTAGTCTGTGACAACTGTAGTCTGTGCTCACCAAGCTCTTGAACCTTCTTACACCCCTGCTAATTTCCTTGTAGTGCCTGTTGCCTTGGGTGCAGCTGATGCTTCAAGCTTATCTGCACCATTCTCACCATCTGTTCCTTGCTGCCTTCTTTCCCTCCATTTGAACACCCTTCATTCAGGAGAAGATATAAAAATTAATAACTAAGAGTGATAGTTTTGTGTCCAGAGTGTCTGGGTTCCTGTCCTGTCTCTCCACACAATTCAATGGAACTTTGAATAATGTACATGAATGCTGTGTTTATTTTCTTAAAATCATCCTGGTGTGAAAACTGCAGCATATTTAGAATTACTATAAGAAAATAAATAAATGTCATTATAAACATCTAAGTGTTTTTATTTTTTATTTTTGTAAAAGATTTAGTTTTCTGAACAAGAGCAAGAAAGAGAGAGAACAGGAGGATGGGCAGAGGGAGAGAGAGAAGCAGACTCCTCACTGACCAGGGAGCCGACATGAGGCTCCACCCCAGGACTCCCAAGATTGTGACCTGAGCTGAAGGCAGATGCTTAACCTACTAAGCCACCATGCACCCCTGAGTATCTTGATTTATTAATAAATATTTGCTACTAAAAAATACAAGCTGTGTCAGTGTCTCATGAAATTCTATGGGATTCAGTTTTCTCATTTGTTAAAAAAAAGAAAGAAAGGTAGAAAGAAATAGAAAAGAAAGAAAAAAAAATGTACCTGATGTAGAATTGTGAAAATTAACCAACAGAATGTTTTCTAGCACTTAAGAAGGGATCTAGTAGGTGTCTATTTTTTGCCCCCTCTCATTCTGACTAAAATAAATGATTTCAAGAATACATATTAGCTTAATGTATTCTTACATTAAGAATATAAGTTCTTACATTCTTGTTTTGTGTTAAGACCCTTGGTAATCTTGTTTTGTGTTAAGAAATAAAATAACTGGGTTAAAGAATTACAATTTTCTTTAAATTTTAGCTAATGTTTTTCTATAGCTGCCTGGTTTTTTCTTTTATTTTTTTAAGTTTTTCTGCAGTAATTCTATTTCATTGAAATTGAATTTCGATTTGGGCAGTTTGCCCAGCTTTAAAAGGTTATTATTCACAGTGATACAGTAAGAGAGGTATGATCGTGGGATTTCTTAACAGTGGTGTAGGAAAGTGTTTTGCTTGCGTGATCAGCTTTCCTTTTGCAGTGACTTGGAAGTTCTCAGGAAGGTAGAGGAAACTTACTCTCCTCCTTCAGTAAGATTGGAGCCGTGTTATCACTACAATGGATGTTCATTTGGGGCTTGTTCATAAAAGACATCCCTATGTCTTTCAGCATTCTTATTCTCAACTCTTCTTTAATTATATTCAGAGCTAGGAGAAAAAAAGTGGGCTGTCTGGTTAAACAGTATCTGCTCTCACTCCTGCTTGTCCCCAGAACCCTATGGGCCTCATCTTTGGATGACCTTTGATGACGCAAAGGATTCCAAGGTGAATATTTCTAGAATCTGTGTGTGTACACTGTGTGTGTGTGTGTGTGTGTGTGTGTGCGCGCACACAGCTCCCCTATATCTTAGGACTCATCCATGGAAACTGGAGGAAATTGATCTTCTAAATTTTCCCTTTGACCTCTGCCGTCCTGCTACCCCATCACTACAATGAATAATTTGAGGAATATAAAAATGTCCTCTAGAAGTAGCAGAAAATGTGACAGGATCGTAATAATGAAAGTGTGCAAAATTATGAAATGAGACGTGTCCAAAGTACACGAGGCAGTGCTCCTTTTGATAGTTCAGCATCTGGGTCACTTCTGTAGTAGTTAGGGATAGCAGATGATATCCCTGTCTGCCCTGTCTCAGGAGGGAGAGGGAAATGCCATGATCTCAAAGCTGGAGGCATCTAGGAAAGCCAATCCATTTGCTTCTTGTACTTGTAAATATACAGTGTGTTTGTGATCCTATGGAGAAATTCCCAGTGCTTCCTTCACCTGTGTAAAGCAGGCTTGATGACAGGGTCCCTGCCCAGTTCTGCAGCCTTTCCTCTTTTCACTTGTCTTTCTTGAGTCCCATGCCCAGTTCTCTTGAAAAACCCAGAGGTTTCTGAATACTCACGCTTCTGCCCAGGCCCTGTCTGCCACCTGGAAACAAAGCTCAGCCAAGGATGCAAAAGCAAAGGAAAACTTGCACCCTAGAGAAGAATTTCCAAAATTGTCTACATTTTTAAAAAATAAAAGATAACTGTAACTTCACATACATTTGTAAGAAATAATACAGAGACATGCCTTGTATACTTTCCTCAACTTCCCTCATTTTTCAGATCCTTGGCACCACTGTCAAGATTATTCCAGTTCTATTTTTGATATACACACACACCCTTATAGGAAGACTTATTTTCAGGTTTTTAACAGCTTTGCTATATAAAACCTTGCTATATAAAAGTTGTAAATATTTAAGGTATACAACTTGATGGTTGAATACATGTTTATGTTGTGAAATGATCATCATAATCAGGCTAATAAACATATGCATCACCTCTACATGGCTATCATTGTGTGTGTGTGTGTGTGTGTGTGTGTGTGTGTCTCCCCATTTCCTTCTCTGCTCAGCCTGGACCACCACCATTGTAATATCTACTTCCCAGTGTAACTGTTGCAGATCCTGCATATAAGTGAGATCATGCGGTATTTCTCTATATCACAGGTGGACTTTTATTATAATTCTGGTGTTGCCACATACTGACCCTTATCAAATAAACTAAATTTTATGAGATATGCTTTCTCATTTAAAAAACAAAACAAAACAATGAAAATCACTTGATGAGTTATGGTTAAAATTAAGTAACAGAATATTTTAAATAATTGTTATTATTTTGTAACATATGAGCAGTGATTTAGAATGATGTCCGTTAGTTTTCGCATTCCCTTTACCTGTGACTTGGAAATAAATTATTTAAAAAACACATATTAGTTTACTTTCAAAATTATTGCCTTTGCTTTGTCTTTTTTTTAAACAGAAATTCTTTTCTTTTTTTTTTTTAGATTTTTATTTATTATTTGACAGATAGAGATCACAAGTATGCAACGAGGTAGGCAGAGAGGGGGGAAGCAGGCTCTCCACTGAGCAGAGAGCCCAAAGCGGGGCTCAATCCCAGGACCTTGGGACCATGACCTGAGCCGAAGGCAGAGGCGTTAACCCACTGAGACACCCAGGCACCCCTGCCTTTGCTTTGTCGTAACTAATAGAATAACTTGCTTACATACTTACAGATTTTTTAAAGAATTTCATCTGATTGCAAAATAAATATTTTAGCATTATAAGAGTTTTTTCTTATTGCTTTCATAGCTGCCAAGTCTTATTTCATAATTATAATAGCCTCTTCAACTGAATATACTAATGAAAAGTTAATATCCTCCCCTGTTTCTGCAGTAATTCTTTTTCTCTAGAAATCTCCTTCTGTCTGCCTGGCTTTACTCAATTATTGTTCATGACTATATGGGAAGAGTCCAGAGTACTTTATGGGATTTCTCAGCAATGTCCTAGACCAAACTTCGATGTCTCCTGGTTTGCCTCATTCTTCCCAGGGAGCTGATGGACTCTGATATTCCTCAGGAATGAATAAATGCAGGTTCTCCCTTTCTTCCAGAATTGGTTCTGCAGTGGTTCCTCATGCAGGCTTGGATGGAATCTGTTGACTCCTGGAAAAATCCAAACCGATCATCCCTTCTGAGTGAATACTGTAAATCGATTTCCTGGTTTTTAGAATTAATGCATATTTTATGTCATAACAAACTACCACATGTTTTTCAAAGTGGTTGTCCCTTTTTTCATTATCAGAGGTGAGAAAAGAGAAAGGATGATATCGTAGGTCATGGCGAAGGTAGAGATGTACAGTAGGTTTGACTTTGGGATAGTCTATTTTTGCTCTGTAAATCTTGCTGACAATTAGAGGGGAGTGCAGGGCTCCAAGTGTGTGTATATTTATGGGGTGTGAACAGGGACAGGGTAGGTGAGCTGATTGCAAGGACCAAGAAGATGAGTTCCAAATAGTTCGTCTTTTATCATGCCTCCTATAAATCCCATATCCATCCTTTTATTCCTTTTGAATCTCTGATTTGACCTCATATCCTAGCCCCAAACACCTAAGCTTTCCCTCCAGACTTCATGTGAGAAGTTTGTGTGAGGGCAAGAGCTTCTGAAATGTGAAGAAAGAGATTTTTGGCAGTACGGGGTGTAAAAGGATCTCTTCTCTTCAGCTCTCCAGAACTCCCTTACTTCTAAAACCCAAATCCCAGTACCTGTTACACATTTCTGCTTAAGTTGAGATAGGGTAGCTTTGTGCTGTAAAGCCTTGGCTCAGTCTGTAATTTGAAAATTACACGTACACAGAGAACCCGATGATTTTGAGCTTGTCTGAGAGAGATAACAAAAAATTCATCTGGAAAATGTGGGAGGGACGCGGAGACCCAAGAGAAGATGAGCGGGTGGAAGGGTAGGAGGGTAGGAGGATGGCTCTGGAGGACGTCCTGGGAACCACCTGTAAGACATGAGATTCGGGTGGGAGAAATCAGTGAAGAAATCAGAGCTTGCCGGTACAAGGAAACATGGGCTTGTGGTTGGAAACCTGAATGAACCACCTTCTCCTACCACCCAAAGTCTTTCTCTGGAGCTCAGCGCATTGCTGTGATCCACATTCCAGTTTACTATGCTCTCCGGGATCAGGGAATAAAAAGTCCTCTTTAGGGCTTTGTGTCCCCCTCCATTTCCTATATCTCCTGCTGGGAAAGAATCTAAATGAAAGCTCTCCCACTTTGGGCCCATGAATTTTAACTGTTTTCAGTCTGAAAAACAAAACCAAACCAAACACAGACCACAGGAAGTAATGTGGTTCAATTGCGCTGGTTCAGAATGGGTAAACAACAGGAATTGAGAAGTATCTGAGTATGCTTTAAAAACAAAACAGAGAAGACAGGAAAAATTGTTAATGTTCTGCACAGGAACCGATACCAGGGTTCATACCAGAATTCACATGCACCACAGCAATTAAGTTGGCTACAAGAGTAACAGTGGAACAGAACCATGATTATTGTTAGCAAGTTCAATGCAATTAAAATACTAGAGCTGGGGGCGTCTGGGTGGCTCAGTGGGTTAAAGCCTCTGCTTTCGGCTCAGGTCATGATCCCAGGGTTCTGGGATGGAGCCCCATGTCGGGCTCTTTGCTCTGCAGGGAGCCTGCTTCCTCCTCTCTCTCTCTCTGCCTCTCTGCCTACTTGTGATCTCTGTCTGTCAAATAAAAAAAAAATACTAGAGCTGTATAACTGTGTGTTTTTCTATTCAAATATCATTCCTTACTATGCAGCCATCAAAAGCAAAACAAAACAAAACACCCCCAAATCTTGCCATTTGCGACGACATGAATGGAACTATATGATCTCACTGACATGAGGAATTCGAGAAACAAGCAAGATCAAACAAGATCATAGGGGAAGGAAGGGAAAAATGAAATAAGATGAAACCAGAGAGGGAGACAAACCATAAGAGACTCTTAATCTCAGGAAGCAAACTGAGGTTTGCTGGAAGGGACTGGGGAGGGAGGGATGGGGAGGGTCTGTGCTATGGTGAGTTCTGTGAATTGTGTAAGACTGATGAAGCACAGACCTGTACCCCTGAAATGAATAATACATTATATGTTAATAAAAAGAAAAATCATTCCCTGTGTTCAGCGCCTTGTAATAGAACTGAGACAAAAAGGAACATAGAAAATTCCCTTCCTGCCTTCATAAAACGTACTGTTGTTTGGGTACGGGGCTGCAGGAAGGATACTTGATGATAGGATCATAAGACAAAGGTGATTAAAAAATGCCAGCTTTCAGAATGTAATTTGTCCAAAATTTAGATGATTATGATTGCACTTGAAAAGCATCACACATTTATTCATTATTATGAAAAACTTACTTCAGTATGGCTCAGTAATTCTGCTTGCATGATTTTCAGTTCCTGCCTCATAGCTCTAAGTGATTCAAAAGGAGTTTCTAAGCCCCGATGACCTTACATTTCTGTGGGTTACAAACAATGCCAAAATATCTGTGCTTTAATTTTCCAAGCTGGGTTTCTCATTTGCCCTGCGGGGTCTCATGTTGGCTCATGTGTGAAGTTGCTGTGCTCTGCCATTCTGCCAGTCAGGGTCCATGGTGGAGCTTCCACCACCATGCAATTCCCCATCTAGAACATGTCATCAGAACAAGATAGATGATGGCACAAAAGTGCATGTAGGAAATACAAGATGTTCCAGTCTTGCCTCTGACTGAGATTAAAAGGTTAAATTTTTCCCAAAGGAAGTAAAGAAAGAAAAATTATGGAGGTGTGTTACTCAGTAAAAGATTATGCTTGAATACTGCCATGTATTAACCTCCATGTTCTCACCTGCCTCCTAGCTGTTGGGTTACAAGACACTGACTTGGTTCTACTATGGTTAATTTCTGCAAGTCTTCCTTTTCAGACCTGTCTGCATAAGAAATAGAAACTGGTAGTTAACTGGTATACTCCTAAGATTCAATGACATTTTAGAAAAATTTTCTCCATCGGCTCACACTGAAGAAACTTTTAAATTTGATTTTTACTATTCACAATGATGCCTGTGATGAATTCTAGAACCTAGGTGAGGTTCAGTGGGCTGAGGTCCAGAGCCGGTGACCAAGAAAGAATTCTTGAGACATCTTTGGTGCAAAATGGTGGTTTATTAAAGCACGGGACAGGACCCATGGTCAGGAAGAGCTGCTGCCCCGGGTTGTGAGGGATGGCAGGTTATGTACCCTGCTGTTGGGGGAAGGTGAGGGGAAGGAAGGTTTCAATGGAGTTTTCATATGCTAAAGAGGGCCTACAAAGGTGCCAGGAGGAGGCCTTGCCCTTTGTGGCTTGATCAATGTCGTCTTTAGGCCAGCCATTAACATCAAGATAGTTAGTTGGGAGATTCTTGGTGGGGTGTTATGATCCTGCTATCATTTACATTCCCTTCTACCTCAGCCTCCTCCAGTTTCATTTATGATGGGGAGGGAGACATTAGGGCTTGAGGAATGGAGAGTTATTTGCTTCTGGAAATTTGTGCTATTGATAAGGCATCCTCCCTGTTTGTAGATCTCCAGGACATTTGTAGAGCAAGGGAGATTCCTGTCTTGCAGGATTGTGATCTCTGCAAGTTAACTATTTGTTTGTTTATTGTTTATGGCAGTCAGGGGTAACTGAGGAATGCTACACATATTACTGAGGGGGAGCAGATGGAGAGGGGGTGCAAAGTGCCAGCCCTTGCTCTGTCTTCAGCCAGACTCCTGCTCCCTCATCACCTGCTAATAGTAACTATGTCTGCCCATATTTACAGAGCTTTATGACTGATTGTCTTTCCCGTTGCAGTCTGCATTGCAAGAGTTCAGGCACCAAGCCTTTCCAGATGATTATTTTATCTTTCCTGGCTTGACTGGGGCTTGAATATAGCATAAGCTCAACAAATAATTATAGGATTGAACTGAAATGCTGAGTATTCAGGCTGTATCATTTTACTTCTCATTGTTTTCTTACTCAAATATTCATGCTGGAGTAAGCTGGGGTAGGAGTAAGAATGTAGTGACTGGATGCCTGGCTGGTGCAGGTCCTAGAACACACCCTTTTCTGACACCCTTGTGGTGTCTTCTCGCTGCTATTTTTTAAGTTTCCATTCTGCTTCCTTTCTTTCATTTCCCCTTCTCAGATTTTAAGTTTCATTTCTACCCAGTTCCTAAACAGAAACTTCCTTGTTTTCAGTTATCAGTTTTCTGGCTTGGTGAATCAGTCTTGCCCATACCTGTTTCTGAACTCCACGGAGCGAAGACTTCTCCACTTCAGCCTAAAGGTCTGTGGGGCAGTTTGTGAAGGCAAAGGGCAGGAAGTTTGGGAGGAACAGAGTGAATGTATTTGGATGAATTTAATTTGTGGTTCTGAAGCTGCTCTTAAAGGAGAGAGACTGCTTGTATGTTTTCTGCAGAAGAGAGATATATTGAGTTTGGGGATGGCATGACAGCTGAAAAAGGAAGACTTAAGAACACTGAGACCCTTGTTTGCTTCTTGGAGGGATCATCATTATTTCTTAGGCTGAATTACTCTCATCTTCTTTCTATTCTGAGGTTTTGACTTTTCTACCTTGCTAAGGTGAGCCAGAGTAACTTTTTTTTCAGAAATAGAAAAATCTTTCTTTTTTTCTTTTCCTCCAGTGAAGTGTGTGAGATGGGGCCCTGTTTTCCCTTTTCATAAAAGCCCAAGCTCCGGGGCGCCAGGGTGGCTCAGTGGGTTAAAGCCTCTGCCTTAGGCTCAGGTCATGATCTCAGCATCCTGGAATTGAGCCCTGCATAGGGCTTTCTGCTCAACAGGGAGCCTGCTTCCCCATCTCTCTCTCTGCCTGCCTCTATGTCTACTTGCCATCTCCCTCTCTGTCAAATAAATAAATAAAATCTTAAAAAAAAAAAAAAAAAGCCCTAGCTCCTTGAGAGAGCCAGTAGAGACAAGAGTCCTTATCTGGACTTGTGGGAGGGAAAGGAATCTTAGGGCCTGTGCCAAGGAGAAGACACTCTTGTAACTCCTCCTGATGAAGTTCTAGAACCTAGGTGAGGTTTGGTGGGCTGAGGTCCGGAGCCGATGACCAAGAAAGAATTCTTGAGACATCTTTGGTGCAAAATGGTGGTTTATTAAAGCACGGGACAGGACCCGTGGTCAGGAAGAGCTGCTGCCCAGGGTTGTGAGGGATGGCAGGTTAAGTACCCTGCTGTTGGGGGAAGGTGAGGGGAAGGAAGGTTTCAGTGGAGTTTTCATATGCTAAAGAGGGCCTACAAGGTGCCAGGATGTTCCAGGCCTGCCAGAGGCCTTGCCCTTGCTGCTGGATCAATGTTGTCTTTAGACCAGCCATTAACATTAAGATAGTTGGGAGACTTTTTGGTAGGGTGTCACAATCCTGCTATCAATCGTCTTTGTTAGTGAGATTTAGAACATTTGTAAGCCAAGGGAGACTCCTGTCTAGCAGGATTGTGAGCTCTGCAAGTTAACCATTTGCTTATTGTTCATGGCAGTCAGGGCTGCCTGAGGGATGCTACACTTATGGAGGGGAAAGGGTGAAGAGGGGGTGCAAGGCGCCAGCTCTTGCTTTGTCCTCAGCCAGCCTCCTGCTCCCTCATCACTCCTATTACTCTTCTTGTACTGATAATTTCTGAAAAGTTGTCCAGAACTTTCCTGATAAATCACCACTTTTGGTTAGCCTGATGAGAGAGGTTGAATGATCAGACTGATGTCCACCTCTCCAGCTCCCACACAATCACTTGTCTCTCTGGGGCTCCAGATGCAGGGAATTTGTTCTCTTCTGAGTGAACATAGCTTACTCTCACCTCAGCAGCACCCGACGACACTCTGATGTCCACTCCTGATTTAGAACTTGTCCTCCATCATCTTAGACATACTTTTCCATTGCTAAACTCCTTACTTTTCCATTGCTAAACTCCTCACTCCATTTTCTCTGCACAGAGCTAAGGAAAGGAGTCGGTAATTTCTCAGAAAGGACTCCATCTTAATCTTACCTCTGAACACCTTGTATCATATCTCTGTGTTACATAATATTTTGATGTGTACTTTCCTTTCTTCTCTCTTTTCAAAAGTCATTGGTCTGTCTCTTACATCTAGACAAGTTTCATATCTGGTGCTTATTAATTGTTTACTCAGGGGGCTAGTACAGTGTCCAATGGATGGGAGAAAATGGGCTTTAAATTTTTTAAAATACTTTTGATTAAATTCACAAGAGCAAAAGCATATAACTGTGATGAAAAAAAAATTGTATTAACACCTACTGAACAGTCAGTAAATATTAAGCATCTATAAAGGATTATAATCTGGGTGAGTGGAGAGAAAGTAAACAAATAACAAATGAATGATGCAGTATAAGAAAAGACAAAAATAAAGAAATAATAGCATTAAAAAAGGAAAAAGACCCATCACAGGGCTTAGTATTTATGGTGTACCCTGGTAAAGTGCTTTGTAGGTTTTTTTTTTTTTTTTAACTATTATTATGTTTGTTTAGCCAACATACAGTACATCATGAATATTTGATTCAGTGATTCACTAGTCACAGGTAACACCAGTGCAGGCTTTGCATTTTAAAATAGTTTTCAGGCTAGGTCTCAGTGTGGGAAGGTGATTTTCAGCTGAGTTTTCAAGGAATTGATGGATTTAAGATAGATTTTTTCCCCCCCGGAGTGATCAAGGAACGCATAAGGCAGCCAGTGTGGGTGGGGAAGGAGTAGGAGCTGGGCTGAGGGGATGACGCAACAGAGGGAATGTATAATGTGGACCTACATTGACCATGATAAAGAGTGACTCAAATTGAACGACATGTATTTGACTGGAGAAATAGTAAGATTAATGGATGCTTAAAAAAAAAATCATTCTTGCTGGTGGTGTGAACAGTGATGAGAGCAGATTGTATGAGATGAATGACAGTATCAGGGAAACTGGTGGGGGACCTTTTCCTGGAATTCAGGTAAAAGACTCAGGTGGATAAGATCTAATTTGAGACAGACAAGGATGAGCCTACCATACCTTATGAACTCTAAAAGAATGATCTGTAGGTCATTTGATTCTATTTCTACATTTGAAGAAAGGGAGTACTCTTATTTCTCAAGGATTTTTATATAAGGGATAAATAGATCTAAGTGATTTGTAAATTGCAACTGATTATAAAATTGTTAGTGATGAAATTACCTCCTGATTGTGGCCCTTGCTGTGTCTGTAGGTGTCTCTGGGGATTGAATTTAAGGACATGGAAAGGCTCTGGGTGGAACAGGTGAATTGGGAGATAAATTCTTCTGGACCATTAGAGAACTGCTAATAGATAGAAAGAAAAGATGAAAAGCTGATGAGAAAGGTCTAAGCATGTACAGAGGGATGAGGAGAAGTCTAACTTTATATATTCATGACACTGTATTCCTGTGTATGATGCACTGTTCTAGGTATTGAGGCTCCATCAGTGCACAAAACCATGCCTGATGTATGCATGGATTGCTTTTTAGGAGGAAGAGGCAGACATTTAAAGATGCTATGTATTACATAGCAAAAATAAGAGAAATATAGCAAATATACAGCAAGCAATAGTATCAGCAGTTTTGCTATAGAGAAGTCAAAGCAGGTCCTGATAAGAGGGCTGAAGAAGAGATTGATGAAACCAAAGAGTGAGTCATGCTGAGATGGGAGAGCGGTTCCCTGCAGAGGGACAAGCAAGTGCAAAGTTTCTCTGAGGCAGCAGTGGCTTTTGTACTTTTGACTTCAAGAAACTGGAAAGAAAGGCAGGTTAGATGAAGCTCAATAGCAGTCTCCTAGGTGAAAGAATTCAGTCTCAAAAGATCACATTATAATTCTACTTATGCAAATTGACCAGAAAAGGCAAATCTATAAAAACATATGATCAATGGTTCCCCAAGGCTCAGGTTCAGAATGGGGATGACCGCTAATGGCACTCAGTTGGTTTTCAAGTGAAAACCATGTTTCAGAACATGGAAATGTTCTGAAATTGGACTGTGGGGAAAGTTATACAGTTCCCTAAGTTTGCTAGAATCATTGTATTGTACCCTTAAAATCAACGCATTTGATTTAAACATAACTTGATAAAGTTGTTTTTATTTTTGTTTTTTTTTTGGTTGGTGAATTAACATTTAAAAAAAATTAATTTTTTAATAAACATATGATGTATTATTAACTCCAGGGGTATAGGCCTATGAATCACCAGGTTTACACAGTTCACAGTACTCACATAGCACATACCTTCCCCAATGTCCATAAACCGCCCCCATCCCCCACAACCCTCAGTTTGTTTTGGGAGATTAGGAGTCTCTTATGGTTTGTCTCCCTCCCGATCCCATCTTGTTTCATTTATTACCTTCCTACCCTCCAAACTCCCCACGTTGCTTCTCTACTTCCTCATATCAGGGAGATCATATTATAATTATCTTTCTCCGATTGACAATAAAGTTGTTTTTAAAAGGTGAGTCATGCTAAACCCTAAGAGACTCAACCTCACAAAGCAAACTGAGGATTGCAGGGGGGTGGGAGGGTAGGGATAGGGTGGCTGGGTTGTGGACATTGGAGAGAGTATGGGCTATTTTGAGTGCTGTGAAATGTGTAAGCCTGATGATTCACAGACCCCTGGGGCAAATAATACATTATATGTTAATTAAAAAAAAAAAAAAGGTGAATCATGCAAATATCAGGGGTCGGATCACCCACACAGGAGAAGAACAGTGCAAAAACCCAGGGGCCATAGTGGATTTAGTATATTTAACAGAGAGGATGTGTTTGGGGTGGGGAAAAAAAGACAGAAAAAAATTGATGGGTTACACAAGATTCTTGGTAGGAAGGGCTTCAATACCAGGAGGAGAAGAGAAACTAGCAAGCTTGCCCTGGTGGGGTGAAATTTGTCATGTAACATTAAATGAGAGGAAAGTGTTTGCAATTATTACTAAGAGCCCTTTTCATTCTGATACTGACCTATTCCTCTTGTTTGTTTTCTTTCCTTTATTGTATATTCCTTTATTGTATATTAATGTTTTGCCCATTCTGAATCTCTACATAATCAGTATCCTTTCTATTTCTGCCTTTCTTATCATGCTGCTTTCAACATTCTCTGCCCTGCAGGAGTCTGTGAGCAAGACAGGACTGCACTGTCAGGACAAGAAGAAAGGAGGGGAGCACTGCAATGAATTTTCCAGCACAGATGAACATACAGATGGAAGTGACCTGCCCCATCTGCCTGGATCTTCTGACAATGCCCCTGAGTCTGGACTGTGGCCACAGCTTCTGCCAAGCTTGCATCACTGCAAAGAGTCAGGATTCAGGGGTCCACCAAGGAGGGGAAAGCAACTGCCCAGTGTGCCAGTGCAAATACCAGTTTTGGAATCTCCGACCTAATCAGCCCCTGGCCAACATAGTGAAGAAAGTCAAAGAGAACATGAGCCCATGGCAGAAAAAGCTCTGTGAGCACCATGGAGAAAAACTCCTGATCTTCTGTAAGGAGGATGGGAAGTTAATTTGCCAGCACTGTGCCCAGTCTCTGGAGCACAGTGGTCATCAAATATTCTTCATGGAGAAGGTGGCCAAGAACTATCAGGTAGGCCCAAAGGAGAAAGTAGATGTGGCAGAAAATTACCTCAAGTGAATCCTTCACTTTTTAAAATTATTTTCTTCCCTTTGTCATCGTAGAACTGAGCTCTGCAATCTCTTTCCATATCCTTGTTTAGCTTCTGAGATTTAAAGGAAATTTTTGTGCACTCTATTTTTTTTTTTATCAGAAATAAGTCTAGGCTACAAAGAGAAGTTGGATGAATGGAGAAATACTCCCCAAGATGAATCTGATTTCTCCTTTGAGCAGAAGGGTTTCTGGAGAACATGGTTGGTTGGATGAGGGGAACCTGTCAATGAGATGAAAGGACTTTCCTTGCTGCAGGATCAATTCTTCCTCTCGGAAGAGAGAGATTCAGGTTACTCTTGATCAAGGGATGGTCGCTTGCATCATCCAGGGATGCAGAGTATATTAACCTCTTCAGATTTTTGTCTACATCTTAGATTCTAATCACCAGTTTCATTTCTGTAACCTGTTCTCTTCTGAGATGAGTCTGATTTCTTCCCTCTATCCAGGTGCTATAAAAGCTCATAGCTTAACTCTGGTGATTCTTTTCTCACAGGAAAAGCTCCAGGCAGCACTGAAGAAACTGAGGAAGGAGCAGCCGAAAATGGAGGAGTTGGAAGCTACCATCAGAGAGGAGAAAGCTTCCTGGAAGGCAGGAAGAGATATTTCCTGAGGGAGTACTGAGACAGAAAACTGGCAGCACCTCAGTCCAGTCACAAGGAGGCCTCTTCCTCTTTGTTACCTCAGATTAATGAGTTTGGGGGCTTCTCAACTGGTCCTGATTTCGCTCCTTTCCTGTTGAGGGTTGGGTACCAGAGAGGATACATATCACAAGTGAAACCAAATATTTGGAGGTGAAGACATGGGGGAAAGCAATGTAAAAATGACTCATGAATCCCATGTCCAGTATCCATCATCATGTCTGAGGCACGAATACTTCCAGAAAACACACCAAGGAAAGCCCTGTGTTCCCTATTTAGGAGCTGTGGGTGGAAAGGGTTCCTAGGCAGTGTGGCATGATTACCCAGGACAGGTGTCTGCAATCCTAGCCTCATCCAGGTGTTGCTTTGTGTCTCGGGGTGGGCCTCGTTAAAGCAGACTTTAATATATTCCTTTGGGAGAAACTCAGGAGAAAAGAGTTGGGAAATGGTTTTCTCAGTAGTTGTTCTCTGACTGTTCCCTTCTCTTTGAGAAGTCCCTGAAGAAAATAGTTCTTGTCTTGGCACCCAGGCCCAGATAATGTAAGCTCTTGGCCAGACAGACTGACTGCCTCTTTCTCTTCTCATCCCCAAAGAATCATATGCAGACTGAGAGACAAAGGATTCTGAAAGGGTTTAATGACATGAGAGCGACCCTGGACAGCGAGGAGAAGAGGGTGCTACAAAAGCTGGAGGAAGATGAAGTGAATGTGCTGGATAACTTGGTAGTGGCCAGAGACCAACTGGCCCAGCAGAAGCAGTGCTTAAGGGAGCTCATCTCAGATATTGAACATCAGATATGGGGGTCATCAGTAGACACAGTGCAGGTAAGGCTTGGGTTGGAGCTCCACATGATGAGATTCAGGGTAAACAGAGAGAGAATATTTTCTTCTCTGCTGGGTCCCCAAACTTGCTTCCTCATGGCGACATTCAAGGCTCTTGGGCCCCTCAGTATACCTTCTGTGTCATTTCAAGGGTCATAGGGATAATTCAAAGTATGAATGACAAAGGAAATTGCCATTGTTTGTAATTTATGAAAGGCAGTGCAAAAAATTTGGAGAGAAATTCTTTATAAGCTCCCATTATCTGTCTTCTTGCATTTGTAAGGCATCTCTTCACTAAGTTTAATCAAATACCACAAATCTTTGTTTATGTTTGATTTTCTTGTTGTTGTTGAGTCCAGACTGTGCAAAACCTGTGGTTTTGATTTGCATTTCCAAGTGTAGACCAATAATGTTGAACATCTTTCCATGCGGTTTATTGGAGATTTGTATATCTTCTTTGGAGAAATATCTATTCAAATTCTTTCCCCATTTTTCCAATTGGGTTGTTTGCTTTTTATTGTTGAGTTGTAGAAGTTTGTTGTATGTTCTCTATACTAATACCTTATCAGATATATGATTTGCAAATATCTTATCCCTTTTTGTACATTGTATCTTTACTGTCTTCCTGGTGTTCTTTGATGCACAGAAATTTTTAACTTTGGTGTGGTCCAACTTAATTATTTTTCTTTTATTCCCTGTCCTTTTCTTCCTGTCATATCCAAGAAATCATTACAGATCCAATATTGTGAAGATTTTTCTTTTTCTTTTCTTCAGTGTTATACTTTCAGATCTTAAGTTTAGATCTTTAATTGCTCTTACATCATAATTTATATGTGATATTAGTCATCCATGTTTAATATTATTGTAACTGTTGTATTATATTCAGCCTTTTTAGGGAGAAATAATTTGGTAAAAAGGGTGAGGAGATGACAGTGAAGAAATGGGTTGTATGGGACATCTGTCCAATCTTAATTCAATTAATTCTTTTTTTTTTTTCTTGGTAACAACCTCTTGATTGACCCATTAAGAACCATCCTCATCCTCAGTCCATGGAGTTGGTTAGGGTTTATAAAATCGGTAGCATCAGGCATGTATGTGTCTCTCAATTCTAGGTAAATCAGAATATGAGATTCCCATATGCTTACCAATGATGCAGTACTTATTTTAAGATAGGGACCTGACCCAATTTAGGTCAATGATTTTTATGCCTTAGAATTTTACTATCATGACTAGAAAGAGAAGTTCCCTTTTTCAGCAAGTAATATATCAGATATTATCATTTAAAGCAGGAGATTCAAGTTGATTCCATATAGAGTCTATAAAGAAAGCCAATATTGCAGGTGGAAAATAGAATTTGAGAAGAAAAGATTCGGATGACAAAATTTTCATTTAAAAACCTAGCTATGACTAAAGTTACACCTGCCCCAGAATTTATTCTTCTTTTCTTTTTTTCTATTTTATTTTATTTTATTTCTTTTTAGTGTTGCAGCATTCATTGTTTATGCATCATACCCAGTGCTCCATGCAATATGATTCTTCTTTCTTTTAACTTTAAACCGGTTTTAGTCATATACAATAACAAAAAAAAAAAAAAAGCCTAATACAGAGAATAAAACTTTATCTGAGGACCTAGAGCCAACTGATGGTCAAGACTTTGTTGGTATAAATGGGTTAGGCTGGAGAGAGGGAAACCAAATATATTGGTACATTTCTGTTCAACAAATTAGGCAAATAACGGCTATGCTGGGAATAAAAAGATGGCTAAAAGATTTTGAGGATATAAGCTGGACTGGCTTAATACAATATTAGAATTCAGAGTAGACTTTTAAAGTTTCTAAAGCCGTGACTGAGTAGACATTGGTATCATTTTGGACAGTGGGATGTAAATAGTTGGGAAATAGTAACCTACATTTTAGACTTCCTAGGGTTCTGGTTCCTGTGGCTTATTTCATGCTTAAAAACTGAAGAGAGTAACTGTCGGCAATATAGAGGACATATATAGAATGAGTAGAGGGAAGCCAGAGAAACATTTGTTTGAAGTTCTTTATTACTTGTACCTGCAGTGAAAGAAAATATACTTTTGGAGAACTATAATTATTAATTTATCATCTTTGACTCTCCAGAGCCTGGAATGATATCTGGCTAATATGGGTTTCACCTTTATTTCTCTCTAGAATACATAAAAGCATGATGAATTAATGAGGTCTCCTCATGAATGTATTTTTTGTAATGTCAAAGTCTCTTATCTACTTGTTAAATGTATCACACCTCCAAGTACTCGAAATCATCTTTCTAACACCCTTACATGAGCCCTTGGGATGGTTGATCTCAGTCTTATCTCTATATTTTGTTCTTCATACTCTGATAATCTATTTATTCACCTCATACCAAGGAGCTTTAGGGGTCTAAGGTGGAGAAAACTTTTTAATTTAGGAGATCTTATAACTCTTGGAGGGTTGTCAGACAAAATACAGGATGCATAATTAAATTTTAATTTCAGATAAATAATAAGTTGTTTTCTTATAGTAGAAGGGCATTCTGGTATCCTAAATATTACAAGTATACTTAAACTAAAGTATCTTAAATTAAATTTTAATTAGCCATTTTTATTTTCTAAATATGGCAATCCTATACATGACTCATGTTTTCTCTCTTCTCCCCAGGATATGATTAATGTCATGAAAAGGTATGTGTAGGAGACCAGGTATGGTCCTTTTTTTATGTGAAGACAGAATTATAGCCATAAGAGTTATTGGGATCAATCAGAATTAAAAAAAAAAAAAAAGTCACCGAGCTGGGGAATTTGGGAATTATATCATTACAAATTTTTGATCACGGATGAAGATTTTCAGTGGAATTGGGGTGGTGGGAGGTCACAGAGCTAGGGCCAACGAGATCATGGTTTCACTCATTCTGGTCAAACCTGTCTCCGCTGCAGTTTGTTTCCATATTTCATGGGTGCCTATCTTATTTCAGAGAAGACCCTATCCTCCCTCTGCCAAGCCCCCAAATTTTCCACAAGGACAGCTCCTCTGCATTTATTTTCTTCCTGATATTAGAAGAAACAAGGTCTTTCTAGTGGTTTTATTTGCACTTCCAAAAAAAAAGTCTCTAGTCTTGGAGAACAGTGGCTTCATCCTAATGCCAATAATTAATCTCTTCTTGCTTACATACATTAACATCTTGTAGAAAATACATTTTTCTGTCTAATGTTGCCTACCCACTTGGCGACATCAAGGTCTTCCTAAACACATGAAATTCAGACCACCATTCATTTGGTTGTCATATCTTCTTCTTTTCCAGATGTTTGTAATGTTTCCCCAGAGAATATAACCTTAAATATTATTTATTATCTGGACATCTGTACTGGGATAAAAGGCTTTGGAGACCCTTCACACTTTTAATACAGGAGCTCCATACTTGATAACCTAAATCCTTCTGTAGCCAAGCTCTGGAGCTTCTTACTGATCACATGTCTGGGAACTCACATCTCTGGCCTGTCCCTGGTAGAACCATTACATGGCAATGACTTCTTTGTATATCAAATACTTTTTTTAGAAGTATCAACACCTCTTAAAGGCACCATTATTTCATCTAGCTTTATTATGAAAAGACAGAGTATGTGGTTAATTTTTCCATTTTAGGAGGAAGAACATGAGTTTCTTTGAGGTGAAGACCCTCTGAAGATCACACAGAGGGTAAATGGAAAGGTAGACATGAGCATATTCCCTCTGGTTGCAGCATCAGGGGTCTCCCCAAACCCTCTTCCCCAGATCTCCAGTGGAGGAGATTCAAGTGCATCAGTGGAGCAAAAAGTAAGGGAAACGGTCTTGCCGAGACTTAAGGTCAGAAGTATGGGGTGATCAATTTTTGTCTTCTCTAGGAGTGAGAGGTGGACCTTGAAGAAGCCAAATATTGTTTCCAAGAAACTGAAGAGTACATTCCGAATTCCAGATCTGAGTGGGATGCTGCAAGTGTTTAAAGGTAAGGGGAATCAGAGGAAGGTTGTAGGTGTGGAATTCTTGTAGTATCAAGCAAAATAAGGCACAATAAGGGGGAGGATGTTTTTAGATGGAAGAAGATGGAGGCCTGAGAAGGAGAGCTAGATCTCTCTTTTTTTTTTTAAAGATTTTATTTATTTATTTGACAGAGAGAAATCACAAGTAGATGGACAGGCAGGCAGAGAGAGAGGGAAGCAGGCTCTCCGCTGAGCAGAGAGCCCGATGCGGGACTCGATCCCAGGACTCTGAGATCACGACCTGAGCCGAAGGCAGCGGCTTAACCCACTGAGCCACCCAGGCGCCCCGGAGAGCTAGATCTCTTATGCTGAAAGACCTAAGGGGGAATGGGCAAGGTGTCTGGTTCATTCACCAGTTCATAGCCTCACAGAACTCCCCTCCCTACCCTCATCCTAGTGAGAAGATAGGTATCAGTATTTACTCCTTTGTTTCTAAGAACATCATTGAAACTTTTGTCATTTCAGAGCTGACAGAGGTCCAACGCTACTGGGGTAAGAAGGAGTTACAGGTTCTTCAAATCACCATATTATGATCCCTTTTTAGACATCGTGGGTACTATGAGGTCCTGTGGTCTTAGCCTCATGTATTCCTCCCCAAACATATGACAGTTCATAAGTGTTTTACTCATCTCTGACCCACCACATAAGTTCCCCCCAGTCCATTCCTTACATCCTCCCTCACAATGTCACAAGACACACCTACTCCATATCCATCACCTGACCCTCTCATTTTTTCTTACAGTGGATGTGTTGCTGAAGCCAGTCAATGCTATTTCGAATATTGCCATTTCTGCTGATAAAAGACAAATGACAACTGTGCACAACTTCTCTCTTAAAAATGTATTTATATGTGATTTCTCTGCTTTTGATGTCTTGGGCTACCAACATTTTTCCTCAGGGAAGTATTACTGGGAAGTAGATGTGTCTGAAAAGATTGCCTGGATCCTTGGGGTGTACAGTAAAGCAAGAAACCTCAAGAGAAAAGAGAGTTCTGGGTTTGTTTTTGATCCAAATGTAAATCGTCCAGATGTTTACTCCAGATACAAACCTCAGTTTGGCTACTGGGTTATTGGTTTACAGAATGAATCTGAGTATAAGGTCTTTGAGGAGACTTCCACCTCTGATCCCAGGATCTTGACTCTTTTCATACCTGTTCCTCCCTGTCGTATTGGGGTTTTCCTTGACTATGAAGCACGTGTTGTCTCATTTTTCAATGTCACAAACCATGGGTCACTCATCTACAGGTTTTCTAATTGTCAGTTTTCTCATGCTGCTTATCCATATTTCAATCCTTGGAATTGTCAACGCCCCATAACCTTGTGCCCACCGAGTTCCTAAACTTTCTCAGTCCCTCACCCACTTCTGTGTAGCACCCCTTGTCCTGGGGTTCATCTACAACTGAGCTCATCTGCACCATTCTGAACATGTCTTCCTTCTTTTCTCCATCTTTCATTTTAGAATGTTTTTGAGATAGTCTGCTAGGACTGCTGTCACAAAATACCACAGAATGGGAGGCTCAAACAACAGAAATTTCTTGTCTCACAGTTCTGAAGGCTGGAAGTCTAAGACCAAGGTGTCAGCAGAGTTGGTTTTTCCTGAGGGCTGTGAGGGAAGATTATATTCCTCACCTTGTAGACACCTATCTTCTCATCTTCCCAATATGTATTTTTATGTTCCCAAATCTCTTTTTCTAAGGACACCAGTCAGATTGGAAAAGGACCCACCCTAATTACATCATTTTAATTTAGTCACCCCTGTAAAGAACCTATTTCCAAAAAGTCACATTCTCAAGTATTGGGGGTTAGGATTGTAACACAGGAATTTGGGTGGAACACAAGTCAACTCAACAGTCTTTTATACATCCCTACCATGCAGTGAAAGCTTGAGGTTTTCCTTCCTAATATTTTGTCTTCATTAGGGGAGAATGCTTTCTTTTTCCTTATTAGTTTTTGCTTAGTATTAGGAGAGAATGCTTATTTGCAAAGGGAACACATCTAATCCCTTTTATAGAAAGAGCAGTATTGCTGTACCTCCTCGGACATCTCCTTTCCACATTCCCTCTGCTTAAGGGAATTAACAAAGGAAAAATTATAAATTCTATCCAAGTGCATAGGGCATAGAACAGTGCATAGGAATCTGTCACTAGGTAATAAATCCTTCAGAGTGTGTTGCTTTACCAATAACACCCCTTTATGTATCACAGAGTTAAAGCAGAAGTGCATAAGTAAAATATATAGTAAGAGTAGATTTTTGGTACTCAGAGTTTCTAAGGTCAAATCTTGTCTCTTTACTTATAAGCTGTGTAAATTTGAACAAGTCTCTTAGCACCTCTTGCTCTCATTTTCCTAAAAAAAAAAAAAAAAAAAAAAAATTGATGTTAAAGATTGTACCTATTTCGTAGAGTCACATTGAGAAATCAAATTTTATTAGAGGTGAAGCACTTACCTCAGAGTCTTATATGTAAGAATAAATATCTGTTACTGCTGGAAAAATACAAGCTGTATCGATGAGAATTTTGTTTGTTTGTTTGTTTGTGTTTGGTCTTGCTTTAATAAATGATAATTGACTCTATTGAAGTCTCATTTCTCAGGTCCCCAAATCCCATGCGGACAGTATGAGTTTTCATGATGTGTCCTATAGAGAGGGTCAGGACTAGGCTCATCTGTGCTTATGAGAGACAGCCTTCCGGTGCTCAGTCTTTGTCCTCATGGTGCAAACCATGAATAGGCCACTGCATTTACCTCCCTCTGCACCTTTCCCCTGCTTCTCTGCCTTCTCTCACTTCTCCTTCTCCCCCACTTCCCCTCTCCTCCTCCTCCTTCTCCCTTCTCACCCCCTTTCTCTTTTCCCCTTTCCCCATTACCTCCTTCTCCCCCTACTCCTTCTCCCTCTTCTATTCCTTCTCCCCCTTCTCCTCCTCCATCTTCTCCTCCTTCTCCTTCATTAGAGAATATGAATGAACGATAGAACTACCTAGAAGAGTGAAAACACAGATTGTTCTTTGAGAAGCACATTTTATAAATTAGGACAGGCTAGGCCACTATGCAAAATTTGAATCAAGATTTGCAGGACATGACAGAAAAATGAGAATCTTGGCCATGCTGGATGAAAATGAGTATGTCTGGCATGGGAGCAATGTCCATATCTTTGCATGTCTATCTATGTGGTGTACATATATACATATGGGTATATATACATAGAATCATTTGTGTAAATACATGAACATATATTAACGTTATCCTGGTTAATCCTAACAAATATCCTAAGAGGGAGAAATTTACATCAGGAGATTAAAATAATTTATAAACTGAAAAAAAAAAAAAAGGAGTTTATAAGCCATTAAAATTTTCTCCTATGTTCCAACAGCTAATGAGTAGGAGAGGCAGAATTAGTATCAGTTGTGTGTTACTCTCCTGTGCAACACACCACAGAGAAGGCAGCAGTCTGACTCCCAAGGTGTGGGGAAAAAGGGAGAGCCTGGAAATGTTACCTGTAGGGGAAGCTTGGTGAATCTTAGGGAAAACTGGAGGGGCCATGAAATGCAATTTGATATGCTCATTGCATCTAGCCTAAATGAGACAGAAGTAGGTCATGACCATAGACAATATTATGGTGAGCTTCTTCATGGTTAGCGTGTTACTGCAGATGACATGAAGAAAGTATCCCTGCCCTCTGTGTAGATGGTGAACATTGGCATTGGAGGTCCTAAGGCGGAACTCTGAAAACAGATCAAATTTTGTATAATGATGATATAGCTCCTTTGCGGCCCTTATCAAATTAAATAAGTTCTGTGGGATTCAATTTCTCCTGTATAAAATAAATAAAAATATTAAAACTTACCAGATGGGGATGTTATGGGATTTAAATACTAGGATATTTGCGATAACCTGCTGTTTTCTGGTACATAAGCAGTGCCCCAGAGTCATGCCAATTTGTGCTTTTTATTGGTTTCTTTTCTGACTTGATATAAATGATTTTAAGAAAGCACATTCATTCATTCTAAAATCATTAACTTTGCTCTATTTCAAGAAATAGAATAATTTGAGTAACAAAACACAGTCTTTCAAATTTCCTTCTATCGAGTTTTAAAGTAAATAATAGAGTATTGTAAAAATAACTTCATTCTCCTCATCTCCTATAATCATGGTAAGCCCCTTCAACTTAACATATTAGGTAAAAATGTATTCATATTCTCCTGGTTTGCAACAAACTAACACAAATTCACTGAGGGGCTTAACTTTTAGGTTTAAAAGAATGCACAGTTACTCTATCACAGTTTCTGTGGATCAGCAGTCTGGGCACAGTTTTCTGGGTTCTCTCCTTTAGCATCTCCCTGGGATGTGTACAAGGTGCTTCCTGAGATAACAGGCGAGAGCAGGGAATGGCCTAGATCTAAACTAACTTGGGATTTTGGAGCATTCAGTTCCTTGCACTTGCAAGACTGAGATCCTCAGCTTGTACAGAGGGTCCAAACTTCCATAGGAAACTCATAATGTGGCTGTTACTTCTTCAAGGCCAGCAGGAGAAAGACAGCACCTCTAGGGAGACAACCTTAGATAAAGTCACCTACCCACTGTAGTGATGGACCATCACCTTTACCACATTCCGCTGACCACAAGGAATTCACACATTCTGCCCTCTCTCTAGGGGAAGGGATTGCACAAAGTCATGAACACCAGGGGTCTCTTCAGCCAGAGGGGTTTGAAGACAGCTAGGTGAACTGTCTCCCAGCCACTGCCCAGTGTCCTCTGCCATGTGGGGACAGCCCATGGGTGTCCAGGAGCTGAATGACTGAACACAGGCCCCAGGCCCTGACAGGCACTCTGTGTGGGAGGCAGATGCTGATACTTCAGAACAAAAAGAGAGTGTAGAGTCCTTTGGAATCCATTCACCCAGCCGCCCTAAAAGTTGTAGGAGCCTTAATTAGATCCTCTCTGGAGGCAGGCGATGTTGCTTCAGTTTGGAATCATGAGAGGCACTGTGTGGCTGCCTGAGTGCAAGCCCTGTCCTTGCGAGGGCATTAGCGGCCCTGACAGCAGCTGCTGGCCCAGAAGAACACCAGCAGCAGCCAGTGCTCCCTGGCATGGCCAGCAAAGCATGGGGGAGGCTTGGACTCAGCTCACATCAGTCTGCCCCCTCTGTGCCACCTGCTTTCCAGTCCCTACCTGTGTCCCAATCCTGAGGGCCACCCCTGTGACTCATCCAGGGACCAGGCCTTCCTGTGGTCCCCAGGATGGTGGGAGGGCCTTGCCACTTTGCCTGCATGTTTCTGTTTTCAGATATCACCAAGACTAGGTGTTCAGTGGATGGCCCTCTGTCCCTAGTAAGGACCAGATCCTTTTGCCAAGGTTAGAACTCAATAGGAAGATTAAAGAGAATTGCATTTTTTAGGTATTTTATAGAGCCATGTACTGGTTACTGTGATCCCCGGCAGCAAAATGAAGGACAAACACAATAGTTTCTGATTTGGGTCAGAAGCCACCACCAATTAGATAAAGTAAACTATTCAGGACACTTGATTAAGATGGAAGGTAAGGAGGACTTTATTCCAAGGAGGCTACTGCAATGGGGGAGAGAGATTAGCCCAACTCTGAATGCAATAAGGGAAAGTGAGGATTTATAGCTAAGGAGCAGGATGAGATGTTAGTAGATGGAAAATTACTAACATTACTAAGAAAATCACTAAAAGGGTACATATTGCTGAAATGACCAACAGAATATTTGTTGAAGGCAGTCCAGGGTGATAAGATGTTGAAGCGTGTTCAGACCAGGGGTAGCAATTTCCAGAAAATGCAGCAGGATTCTAGACATGCAGAGAAGGACAGTGGAAGCCTGAAAGGGCCCAGCCGAGAAGAGAGTTTAGAGGATCCTGACTGAGTTTGATCAAGGAGAGAATTGTCACGACCCAAGACTTTGCCCAAGTCCGACAATGGGCAGGTGTCTGTGGGCCCCTGCAGCCTTCTATTGTGATGTCCCTCACTGCTGAATGTATTACTGGTATGGATAAATTGTCTGTGCACATCTTTGTTAATCCTTTGCCCCCACGCCACCATAGCGACGTTTTTGTGCGACATGTGGAAGACTGCAAACCTCCCTGATTTGGGGTCTATAGCAAATGGCCTGGCTTTTTCATTGGGCCTCTAGAGACCTTTAGACTGGCATATAAAACAAGCCTCCCCACGGAGATGGGCATTTAGAGAAAAACCCGTTCTGCTCCTACTAAATTTTTATGATTCCTATGGATGCTCAGCAGAGAGGACCCCACACTTGTCCAAGGGAACAATCAGTGAGCAGACCCTGATTGTCAACTAAACGTGGAGACTAACATGTCCTCCACCCCAGAGCCAACAGGTATGTATCCAATCTTCTGAATTCAGGTGAGGACGGCCTTTGAAATTCTAGACACCGTCTTGCATCGGTCCTACCCACGCAGACTGCTGGGGGACAAGACGATGCTGAAAGAGTGCAAAAAGCCTGTCCCATCCCACCTCTCAGACTACATCACTGCCCAAGGACAGATTCCCCAGACTAAGGGGTGGAGTATATTGTTGGCGGGTAGAATGCCCTGCCCCACATCAAACCTCAGGGCTCATCAGAGAATCTCATCCGGTCCTGCCTATACTTGACACTTTCATTCCATGTGTCCTGGCTGTACCATAATTTCCACTGACTCAAGCCCCTCTCTCCAGACCCTACAATGTCACATTTGTTTCCTGTTGTCTCTGATAATGGCCCTGGGTTTGCAGCCCAAGCTACAAATCATGGACCTAATCATGGGATGTGTAGTGGACTCTTCATGCTTCATGCCGCACTCAAGCCACAGGGGAAACTGAGGATTTTCATGGACAGTTAAGGGATGAGATTTTGCAGCTGATGGTAAGAGATAAGACAACCCCAGCCTGGACTACACATCTCAGATAAACAATCTGGCTTCGCAATTCTCCCAAAAGGACGTTTCTCACTTGCTCCTCAACTTTGGTCAGGTTTTTGCTCCTTTCCTTCAGTTGTATATCCTTCTTTTACAATTTTAACATCTTGGTGTTTGTGGAGGACTCTACAAGGGCCAGCGAATCTCTTCAACCCCTTTCTAAAGATTCAAGCGGATACAAGATTAATATGACAGCAAGGGATGAGAGATTTAAAACTTTTGTGCTGACCAATCCTTTAACATGATGTGTCTTGCTGATTAAGATGGAAAAAATGGTTTCCTATATAAATGCTTTTGTCACCTTACATAGAATCCTTTTGGACTAAAAGGTTTGGATGAAAATAGGGCATTTCAAGAAACATAAAGTTCATTTTTTAAAAGCGACTTGATAGCAACAATATAGGAAAATGAATAACAAACAACAGAGCAAAAATCCTAAACTCTGGGATCTAGCGAGGCCTGATAAAGGGGGAAAGACATCAATGGTCTTTCTGATCTTTCAGAATGGACCCTGAAAGCTTTGCCCTGTTCCTGAATTGAAAGTTGGGGTACTGCCTTTCTGAGCTCTTATGAGGACCTCTGGATTCAGACTGACTGTGGGGCCAGCAGTCACACAACAGAACACACAGATGTCATTCATGCCATAAGGCTGATGAACTGGTACTGTACAGACCTATTTTACTGTCCCTGCTCCCCTTCCCCCAGGGGACTTGAAAACAAGTCCCAGAAACCAGCTCCAGGTGTGGAGGCCAATTAAAACAAGGCTGTACCCACCTCGAGTCTAGCCCCGACATAAGTACAGCCATCTTGGCAAAGCAAAAGCTGGCACCTTGCACTGTAAGAGTGGGTTAGCATGAGAATGGCCATCCTGAAGGCTGGGAAGCCATTTTACTGACTGTCCCTAACAGGCCTACACTGTGACACTACGTAGAAAACTTGAGATAAGAGATGGTGGTACCATAGGGACCAAATGTTAAAGAAAAACAAATAGTTACCTTGCAGAGATCACAATCCTGCAAGACAGGAGCCTCCCTTGGTTTGCAAATGTCCTGGTGATTTACAACAAAAAGGCTATCTTTTCAATATCTCAGTTTCCAGAGACAAATGGCTCAGTTCCTCAAGGCCTAAGGTCCCCCTCCCCACCATAAACCTGAGGAAGGATGAGGCAGAAGGAAATAAAGCTAAATTTCTTTTATACCTAAATCACACTTAACCCCCAGGATGGCGCCTGGGTGATGCCGGGTGGTGGGGAGGAGCAAAAAAAAAAAAAAAAAAGATTAAACAAAGTTAAACTGTCAAAGTGGGGCACAAGACATGTATGTAGCTATGAAAAAGTACCTTGAAAATGCTATATAAACCCTTGGCTTTGAGTGCTCGGGGTCCTTGTTGAAACCCGCTGTGCCGGGCAGATACTTGGACCCCAGCTAGCTGGAAATAAACCTCGCTGTGTGACTTGCATTATTGAGAGTGTTGTCTGTCTAATTGAAAGCTGGTTGACTCCATTCCCGAACAGTACCACGCACAAACCAGACTGAAACTGACCATCTGTTGTCGTTCTGAAACCAATCAATTCTAAGTGGAATAATTAGGTCTGGATCAGGAATCAAAAGGCAGGAGCTCGGTCAGCCTGCTTCACGATGATAGATGTCCTGCTTGGGGTGCCCTCACTCTGTAAACCCTGTTTCTAAAGTGACCACATGGGCCCCCTGGGATTATACTTCTTGTATGTGAACGTGACCATCCTGATCTCACCTCAATCCCTCTGAACACTGTGCTGTACCCAAAGTTGTGCTGTGTTTTACTCAATGCCTTGGACCAGATGGGAAAGGATTCCTATAGAAACAGGGAGGAAGCGTCCTGGCTCTCTAAAGTAAACCCTATTGGCTATGAGACTTCTTTCTCTGGCTTGGTAACTGTGGAGACCCGTGGTTATATTCAGTTCTTCAGACAGGTCTCATCCTACTCAGAGGGGTCTTGATACTTGTCGGGCTCCCTGCTGCCCCAGACTAATTACTCAGTTACTGACAGAACCTCTCCAAGTCGCACCCATTAGGGTCGTGATGGGGTAGACTGTTTCTTGGTTGGGTCCTGAAAATTTAAGGAATGAAATGAAGGATTTTAGCTCAGGCTGACATCCTATGTGTAATTTCTCAGGCCCGTCCCTTGACGATTGAGAGAACTCAACTACAGAGGGCAGGCCTCCCAGGGCAAAAAACCCCTCCCACACATGATGTGGTGCACAGCCATGAACGGCAGTCTCAGGAGAAAGCTGTGGTCAGGGACCCAGACCCACTGGCAGGCCACTCTTGTGCTGGCCCAGTAGGCTTCACTTGGTGGTCTCCTTATTGGGAAACTCAGTTCTCAGTACTCTTCCTCTCCTAGCCCTTCGCTCTTTAATTTCCCTCAGGCATGGGCTTCATAAAACAGCAGGAGACTTGCATTCAGAGTTCTTTGGCAGTTAAAATCAGTAATAGATTCAGCCTTTGTTTAAGCAGACAAAACGAGTCTAGCCATGGAAAGTTGAATTTAGCTTATTTTGCAAGGCTACCTTGATCTGGGCCACTTCTTGCTTAGGCTTTTGGAAATCATAAGAAAAACTTGAACTGTTCTCCCCGGGTTGATATCAGGTAACCATTGATCAATTCCCTGCAATTTATAAGGCAATTCTAAAATTATAACTAATCACTGTGAAGAATCCACAGTCAAAGCTTTCCTCCATACAAGCTGCTTCATACACTCCCATGCCTCATACCATGTTTTGGTTTGAGTGTTCCTGGTTTGCAAACTGTCTTTTTGATGTGTGCATGATAAACTTCTACTGATGCTACTAAAGGCTTCACCATTACTTTAATTTTGGCTTATTGCTTTTAATCAGCTACTCTCATGCTTGATTGCTTAGCACTCCCCAGATCGTCTGAGCTCCAGGTCTTCTCATCGTCCAGGTGTCCGTTGTCAGGCTTTGCCCTTCGCACTACCTCCTATTTTCTTTGTATTTATTCTAGTTAGGGTCTTTCATAAAATGAGGATTTTTTTTTTGTCTAATATTGCTTTAAATATTTTAAAATATATATTGTTTTCCTTTACTTTAAATTCTGGAATCCCAATTAAATGTGTATTATTTCTCTTATTTTATCCCACAAGTCACTGAGACTGTTTTCTTTTTTTTCCTCTTCCATTTCAAGTTAGATTTCCCCCCCTCTTTATTGTGACATAATGGACAAATAAAAAATTATATATATTTAAGGTCTACAAAATAGTGTTTTGATATATGTATAAACTGTGAAATGATGACTGCCATCAAGCTGATTAATATATCTGTCAACTCACAGAGTTACTTTTTTTGTGTGGTGAGAATACTTGAGATTTATTCTATTAGGAAATTTCAAGTACACAATACAGTATTTTTAAAACATTTTATTTGTTTATTTGAGAGAGAAAGAGAGAGAGAGATAGGACATTAGCAGGTGAAGAGTAAATGAGGAGGCAAAGGGAGAAAGAATTTAAACAGAATCCCCCACTGAGTGTGGAGCCCCACAAGAGACCTTGATTCCAGGACTTCAGTATCATGACCTGAGCTGAAACCCAAAGTCGGATGCCTAACCAACCATGCCACCCAGGCACCCCTGCAATACAGTATTATTAACTATAGTCACCATGCCATAGATTAGCTCCCCATAATTTATCTGCACTGTATAACTATAAGTTGAGACCCTTGGGCCAACATCTCCTCATTTCCCTCATTTTCCTCTTTTGAGATTTCCTACTTATTCATTAGAAACAAATTTATCCTGTGTCTTTGAGTATAGTTAAAGCAGCTGCTTTAAAATCTGGCCACTGGGGTGCCTGGATGGCTCAGTCAGGGAAGCACTGCCTTCTGCTCAGGGTCCTGGGATAGAGCCCAACATCTGGCTCCCTCCTTGCTTCTTCCTTGCCCCTCCCCGGCAACTCATGCTCATTTTCCCTCTCTCTCTTTTAAATAAATCTAAAAAAAAAAAAAAAGAAAGAAAGAAATGAAAAGTACTGTGTCCACTAATTCAAACATCTGACTCATCTTGGAATCACTCTCCATTGTGGTTTTTTTTTTTTTTTTTTTTTTTTTTTTGGTGCCTGGGTCATATTTTTTCTATTTTTCTTGTATGGCTAATAATTTTAGATTGCATACTGTCCTCCAGAAATTGTGAATGGTATGTTGTAATAAAAAAAATTCTGGATTCTGTTGTAGTTTTCTGGGTTAAATTAATTTTTTTTCAGGCAGCTTGCTTGGCTGATCTCAAATTCCATCTTCTTTTCTTCAGTATGTGGTAGCTAAAATCCCTCTTCAGCTCTTGTAAGTTTACTTAGATTGTATGAAGTCTTCCTCAAATGTGTAGTTCAGATATGTGGACAGCATTTATACATAGAATTTTTCAACTGTTTCTTTTGTGGGTATTTCTCTTCACTTTCCAGCATATTTGGTACACTTGCATTTTCTTTTTTAAATTACTTTTGTTGTCAACAAATTGAGCTTTCCTATAAATATTAATTGCGTTACCTTGTACCTCTCAGTTGAAAAGACACAAAAACAGGAAACTCACCCACAGTTATTTCCTTTTTACTGAGGGCATATTCACTTCTGGTTTCTGACTCTCTTTTATAATTTTACAGTGATTTCAGATTCTTTTCCATTCTCCCCTCCCTACCCGCCCCCCATATGAGTTTAAGTTATCTATGGGAGGTTTATCTTGATAGAATGAATTCCTCAACTGCCTGAAGTTGAGTCTCAATTTTTCAGTTTGGATTTTCTTATGAATGGAATCATACAGTATAAACTTCATTGTATAAACAACTTTCTTTGACCTAACTAACATTTTTGTTCTTTATTTCTGTCCTTTTCTGTATCAGTGATTTGTTCTCTTCTACTGCTAATTAACATTCATAACATTGTATAAATATATACCATCTATCCATTTTCCTGCTGAGACACATTTAAAGTGCTTTCAATTTTTAGATATTATGAATCAAGTTATTATAAACATTTTTATACAAGTCTTTTTATACAAGTCTTCTTGTGGTGGACATGTGCTTAAATCTTCATGAGAATACACCTGAAAGTTGCTGTGTAGATATGTATTTCACTTTAAGAAAAGTGTTAGATTTTCTTACAAAGTTGTCACAGCAACCTAACCACCCACCAAAAACATATGAGGTTTCAGATTGCTGAGTATCCTTGCCAATGTGTGAAATTGTAAGTCACAGTAATTGTAAGCAAGTAGTGATTTTTAGTTCTACTTCATTATGATTTTCATGTGCATATTCCTGAACTCATAAGGGCAAGCACTTTTTCTTGTGCAAATTTGGCCATTCATAACTTTACCTCAGGTCTGTTCGAATCTTCTTCAATTTTAAAATTACAATGACATGTCTATTTAAATCATTTGTCCATATTAAAATTAGATTGTTTGGGTTTTTTTTTTTTTAATTATCATTGACTTGTGGAGTTCTATATAGATTCTGGATACAAGACCTTTGTCAAATAAATGTTTGATGAATATTGGACTATTTTCTTCTCTTTGGCTTACATATGCATGTTTTTAAAGATGTCTGTGGTTGAGAAGAACTTTAACATTTTTGAAGTTTAATTTATCATTTAAAAAATTTGAATTGGATGGGGTTCCTGGGTGGCTCAGTTGATTAAGCCACTGCCTTCCTCTCAGGTCATGGTCCTGGGGTCCTGGGATTGAGCCCCGCATGGGCTCTCTACTCTATGGGGAGCCTGCTTCCTCCTCTCTCTCTGCCTGCCTCTCACAGACTTGTGATCTCTGTCTGCCAAATAAATAAATAAAATCATTAAAAAAAAGGTGAGGGGAGATTGTGTTTGACTTGGGGGACAGAGGATGGGAGATCAACCCAACAAAGAAGCAAAGATTATCAGAACCTTTGCTAAATATTTCCATTTAAAAAAATTTTGAATTGGAGTATTAAAAAATTTGATTTAGAGTACAGTTGATGTATAGTTCTATATTGGTTTCAGGTGTATAACACTGTGATTCAACAATTACATATATTACAAAATGCTCACCATAAGTGTAGTTACCTTTTGTTACCACATGAAGTTATTATGACATTGTTGATTATACTCCTTATGCAATTTATCATTTTCTAAAGTTGATTATTTCTGGTTACCTTTCAGAAAATCTTGGTTGAAAAAATGATTAAAGAAGACAATTTAGGGGGTGCCTGGGTGGCTCAGTGGGTTAAGCCTCTGCCTTCGGCTCAGGTCATGATCCCAGGGTCCTGGGATAGAATCCCACATAGGGCTCTCTGCTCAGCAGGGAGCCAGCTCCCCTCTCTCTCTCTCTGCCTGCCTCTCTGACTACTTATGATCTCTCTCTCTCTGTCAAATAAATAAATAAAATCTTAAAAAAATAAAAAAAAAGAAGACAATTTAGTGGGGTGCCTGGGTGGCTCAGTCAGTTAAGTGTCTGCTTTTGGCTCAGGTCATGATCTCAGAGTTCTGGGGTTGACCCCACCAACTGAGCCTGGCTATGAGCTTCCTGCTCATGAGGGAGTTTGCTTCTCCCTTTGCCCCTCCCCCTGCTCATGCTAGTGTGTGCGTGTGTGTGTGCCTATATATGTGTGTGTGTCTCTCTCTCAAATAAATAAGTAAAAATCTTTAAAACTTTTTTTAAACAAAGAAAACAATTTAGTGATTATGTGTGATACACTCAAGCTTTTTAAATACTTCATGAAGTGGATAGTCTCCTTTCAGACAACCACAAAATGGGGCTGAAGGCAAAAAGCTTTCATGGGACGAAGAATAAGCAACAAGGAAGAGGCAAATAAAAAATATCAGACTGGGGCGCCTGGGTGGCTCAGTGGGTTAAGCCCTGCCTTCGGCTCAGGTCATGATCTCAGGATCCTGGGATCGAGCCCCGCATCGGGCTCTCTGCTCAGCGGGGAGCCTGCTTCCTCCTCTCTCTCTCTCTGCCTGCCTCTCTGCCTACTTGTGATCTCTGTCTGTCAAATAAATAAATAAAATCTTAAAAAAAAAAATCAGACTGGCCAGGGAACACATAGTCAGCCTTGTGTAAGTTGAGAAGGCCCAGTGTTGGCTTGATGTTTGGGGCCTGGCTGACTGGATATACTGTGTGTATGGTCAAGTAGAACATTTACAGGGAGTCATGAAAGTTGTCTAAGTCTGGGTGCCCTATTGTGGAACCTGGGGCTGGAGTGGCTCCATCTTTGGCTACAAATTTTTTTTAAAAAGATCTTTAACTACTCAAGATTGTAAACATGGTCTCTTATGCTTTCTTCTATTATGCTTTCTTCTAAAGACTTTGTATTTTTCACATTTAATATCTGTTTTATTGACTTTCCTTATAGAGCATTGGCTTTTATCTTGGCATGCAGTCACATTGCTTGTGGCTCTTTCAGTCACATTCTATTCATAGGAAACAAAATGTTTGCCTCCTATTCATCCCATGTTATATATGGACCTTATTTAGTTCTCAAAGAAATTGTAAGCAGCTCCAACGTGGCTGAGGAAATAGCAGTAGGAAACTGAGAATGTGGCAGGTGATATCAGAGACATGATGTCTTGGAAAGCAAGAGAAGACTTTCCTGAACACTTTCTCTATTGCACTCCCTGTACCCAAAGGCATCACTCTAGTGGGAAAGGAGAGCTGAGAGGTTTGATAGTGGTTATTTTAGATATGAACAGAGGTATTTTGTCTTTAGTCTATGAGAAGTAAATGGTACAAATGGAACTTTCTCTCTCCCTTTAAATTAATAGTAAAATGGAGAAAATAGATTAAACACCTGTTTTTAGGCTCCAGGTAAATAAATATTGAGGAATTGTGATATCTAAACACTAATGACATTTTGTGGGTCAAGAGAAAAAAATAAAACAAGGATTTTGGGTAAGAGGGCTCACAAATCCCTAAATATTCTGTGTTCCAGAGCTAGAAAAAGGTAGTAGCCTAAAAAGATATTTAGCTCCTGTAAAATTTTGACCAGTTCTTTCATGTAGAAGATCGAAACTGAGGTCAGTACTTGAGGCTAAGAATGAGGGATGGGATTCTTGCCCTAAAACCTAAATTAAACACACACACACACACATTGGCATCAAAGCACTTTCTAGAACTACATTAATAGGTGTAAGGTTTTATAGGTGAGATAAACACGACACCAGGTGAAGTGGGTACAAGGCAAGATTTATTAAAGGCACTCTCCAGCAAAGTTTCCTGTCTCCTGCAGAGGTATTGGGTTACTTATGGAGACCTAATCTGGGCATACATCCTTTTGGTGGGAGAGTCAATGGTTAAGAGGGGGGTAGGCTGGAAGACAGGGAGACCCCGTGGCAGCGAGACCCAGTGGCAGTCATTTCCATTGCTCTTCCTGCACTCTGGGAGCCCCCAAAGCCGCTGGTCATTTCTGTTGTTCCTCCTGCACTCCTGGAGCCCGCAGACCAAACATTCTGACCTTTTTGGTGTAATAGGGGTGGCGACTCAGATCTGGCTACTTCCTGCTGGCAAAGGGGCGTCATCATAGCGTCCTTCCGATGTGGGTGGGCAGGTATAGGGATGCAGGAGGAGTGGTTGACAGTGACCCTGGAAACCTCATGGATGTGTTCCTGAATGAAGCGAAGAACACAGGGGGCGAATAGTGCTAATAGGCAGAGGAGAATAAGGGGATTTAGGATTGGAAGGAACCAGGTCATTAAGGGGGCGAGCCACCATTGAGAGGGGTTTATTCCAGGGTGATGCCAGCTACCAAGGGAGTCGCGGATTTTTGCCAGGGCATCAATATTGGTTTCAACTATACCAGATTTGTTGATATAATAGCAGCATTCTTCATTGAGGGATAAACAGGTTCCTCCCTTGTCTGCAGTGAGCAGGTCCAGGGCTCTCCAGTTCTGTAGGGCTACCTGGGCCACTGAAGTAATCTGCTGTTGTAGGGATGCCAAAGACTCTGCTGAGGCCTCCATGGCTGTTTGGAGCTGTTCGGATAAATCTCTGGTGGCATCTATGGAGTGAGCTAGGGCCCCAGTGCCCAGCCCGGTGGCCACTAGGGAAGACGCCAAGGAGACCCCAATAACCAGGGGAAGAAACACAGCCCTTTTCTGTCGCTGGAGGGGGTCAGTGAGGATATCCACTTCAGCTTGTGTGTAGATGGTTAGTTGGGGGACCAAAAATGTTGGGATGCATAGGAGGGTGTCAGAGAACTTAGGGGTTTTCGACAGAGTGCCATTTCACCAAAAGAAACCTTCCAGAGGAGCATGAATAGGAGAGGATGAATTAGTCAAATTGCATAAGGAAGGGTTTGGGGATGAGTAGCAGAATGGGAGTACTAGGTTTTGAGGATCAACAAATAGGGGAACGACCTGTAGAGTGATGGGTTCTCAAGAGGTAAGAGTAGGAGTGGTTATTTCGAAAGGGTGAGAGCTGTACAGATGAAGCAGTGGGACAGGTTGCCCATACCAGAAATGTTAGTTAGAGTAAGACCTTGTTGAATCAGTTTAAGCCAGGAAAATGGGTCAGAATCCTGAGTAGGAGAGGGGAGTAGGACATTTTTGATTGTGTGTTCCTGGGCCTGGATGGACTGTGACTGGCTCTGGAGGTCCTGAGGATTTTGGTGGAGTGTTTCTAACATAGGCCCAGTAGATGTGCAAGGAGGCCGTTGGATATGAATCAGAGGGTCATGTGTAAAGTCTGGCCTCAACTCCAGTAGCCAGTTGTGGATCCCAAGGGTTGGGGATGGTGAGGTACCAAGCACTACTCCCATCAGTGGTGAAGCGATATTGGGAGCACTGGTTTCCATAAATATCTAGTCAGGCCTTATGCATTTTGCAGTAGGTATATGGGCAGCCCCCGTTTGTCTGGACCCAGTATGTTCGGCAGTTAGGATGAGTTTGGTCATAGATGAAGCAGATAATGGAGTTGGAGTGCCCCCTCTGAATGGAAGGAAGGCATGAAGTTGATAGAGACCTGGCACCCTCCAAACTGGCAATCGGTGCTAGACTGGGCAGTCTCCCCATGGGTCCAGTTTTCCCTCAGGTAAAAGCACCACCTGAACTCAGGTGTGATGGACAAGTGGCTAGAGAGGGTTAGGAGGAAGGGGAGAGTGAGGAGAAGAAGTGCGGGAAATCTGCAACTGCATTGACCCCAGGCTTTGGGAAGTCCAGCCATCCTGTGGTGGGGCTGGTTTTAGATTGGAAATGTGTACCCACCGGTGGTGTCCTAGGAGTTTTGCCACTGTGGGAGTTGTGAGAATAACAGTATGGGGGCCGGTCCACCTGGGCTGTAAGGACTTTGGGTGAAGTTCTCGTAGGAGAACTTGGTCCCCAGGATTTAGGGCCTGGGGGAAGTCTCCCCCCAGGCTGTCAGGGGCGCCCAGGCTGTCAAGGGTGGGGATGGTTGAATCCGCAGGAGCCCTTAGGAGGGCTCGTAAGAGGGTCAGATAGGGGAGGGGTGGAGGAGAGGCAGGCAGGTTGTGATTAAGCAGGAAGGGCCTGCTGTATAGGAGCTCAAAAGGGCTGAATCCTGATGGGCTGCGAGGCGTTGGGAGAAGGGTTGGCCAAGAGAGGCAGGTTTCAAGAGTGAGTTTGGTGAGTTGTTCCTTGAGGAGGCCATTGGCCCTCTCCACCTTACCCGAGGATTGGGGGTGATAGGGGATATGGAGTTTCCAGGTGATGTTGAGGCTCTCAGAGATCTATTGGTGATGCTGGAGATGATGGCTGGTCCATTGTCTGATTGTAGGGTTTGAGAGAGTCCAAACCTCAGGATTATGTGCTCAATGAGAATGGGGGTGACCACGTCTGCTGTTTCCCTAGCGGTGAATGCCTCGATCCAGCCTATGAAGGTGTCCACAAGAGTTAGCAGGTATCTGAAGGTTTTGTGTCGAGGCATGTGAGTGAAGTCAAGTTGCCAGTCCTAGCCTGGCTGATGCCCATGGAGCTGGTGGATGGGTCCTGGTCTGTGGAGGCTGCCCTGGGCATTGACCGTAAAACAGGTTCTGCAGGCCTGGTGTACCTCCTTAGTGGTCTTTTGGAGGAGGAGAGGGTGGTGAAAGAGAGGTTGGATAAATTGGAATAGGGCCTTTGGACTGATGTGGAGAGACTAGTGGATGTCAGTAATGAGGGTGTGGATTAGGCTGTTCGGGAGGGCAATTTTGTCCTGGACAAAATACCCTTCCTTGTCATCCAACCTGCCACCTTATGTTTTAAGGGCCCGAGTCTCCTCATCAGTGTACAAGGGACTGTGAGGAGTTCTGAGAAACAGGAGAGGGGCTGGAGAGGAGTTTAAGGCTATCTGTCAGGCAATAGAGTTGGCCTTGTTGTTTCCCCAAAAGATGGGATCATTGGAGGCCTGATGGCCATGGCAGTGGACAATAGCCACCTCAGTAGGGTAATTGAGAGCCTCGAAGAGTTTGGCAATAAGAGGCCCGTTGACTATGGGGGTTCCGTTGGTCGTGAGAAATCCCCCTTTCTCACCAGAGGACAGAGTGAGTGTGAGTAATAAGGAAAGCGTACTTGGGAGTCAGTATAGTGACCTGTTGGCCCTCAGATAAGTGAAGGGCCCTGGTAAGAGCCATGAGTTCTGCCTTTTGAGAAGTAGTCCCAATGGGAAGGGGGGCCACTTTTATGACTGTGTCCAGGATGACCACTGCATTGGCCGCTTGTCGCCATCCATCTGGAGCTATGAGGGAGCTCCCATCCACGAACAGAATGCGATCAGGGTCAGGCAGTGGTAGGTCCAAAAGTCCTGGATGGGAGGGAGAGAGTTCTTCCAGGAGTTGAGAGCAGGAATGGGAAGGAGTGGGGGTAAATGAAGATATCAGCAAGAGAGTGGCGGGATTTAGGCGAGGGGAGACAGAGAGTGTGACCTGGGGGTATTCTATGAACAGCAGGTGGTAGAGTTGGAGATGGGAAGGAGTGAGTTGTGCCAAGGATTTGTGGCTAACTAAGTCCATAAATCGATGCGGGGAGAAGACCATGATGGGCTGTCCTAAGGTAAGTTTGAGGGCTTCTTTTGTCAGAGAAGTGGCTGCCGCTAGGGCCCTGAGGCAGGGCTGCCATCCCTGGGCGGTGACATCTAGTTGCTTGGAGAGTTAATGGGGATAAGGAGACCCTGCTGCAGGAGGCAGTCAATGATGGGCTTAAGTCCTTGCGGATGGGTTGCTACTATAGATCAGGAAATGTCCCATACCTGCGGGTCTACGGAGGGGAGACAGTCTGGGATAGAGGATGAGTCAAAGGGGAGTAGAGGGAGGATGAGGTGAGCAGAAGTCGAGGGAGAGGGAGAGAGACGAATGGTGGCCTGAAGTTTGTGGAGGATATCCCTCCCTAGAAGGGGAACAGGGCAGGAAGGGATGATGAGGAAGGAGTGTGAGAAGGGCAACCCATCCAGGCTGCATGTAAGGGGTGGGCTGGCCTTTGGAGTGGAGGAAGTACCGTTAATTCCCATAACAGCAACTGAGGAGGGACGAGCAGGACCCTAGTAGGAAGGCAGGACAGAATATCCCGTGTCCAGCAGAAAGGAAATGGACTTACCTGCTACCTGGAGCATGACCCTGGGCTTGGCATGGGTGAGAGGGGTGTCTGAGTCTGGGCTCCATCAGTCATCCTCCAATCTGAGAAGTTGGAAGGCAGGACTTACCATCTCAGGGTCTCCCCAACATGGAGGCCCAGGAATCCCCCAAGGCTGGGGCAGTCCGATTTCCAGTGGCCCATCATGCAGCATTGAGGGCAGGGCCTAGTAGGCAATTTTGGATTGGGGCATTGATGGGGCCAGTGTCCCTTAGCTCCGCACTTGAAACAGGCCCCTGGAAGGACGCAGTTAGGTGCTCCCTTTTTTTGACCCCTAGAACCTGCCAGCCTCAGGGCTGCTACCAGGGCTTGGGTCTGCTGTTGGACCTTCTGTTGGAGTCTGGCTTGGCGCTTAAGTTCTGCTACCTCCTCTTGGGAGTTAAAGACTTTAAATGCCATTTTCACCAGATCAGAAATGGGAGTTTAAGGGCCCTCCTCCACTTTCTTTAATTTTTTTCTAAATGTCGGTGGCTGACTGAGAAATGAAGTGGGTAGTTAAAACAGTTGCCCCTGCCAGAGAGGCCAGGTCTAGGTGAGTGTATTAAGTCAGTGCCTCAGTAAGTCAGTTAAGAAACATGGCCTGGTTTTCACTGGGTTCCTGAATGATTTCCCTTCACAAACCCTCTACAACTTTCCTTCACATTCAGGTTTTGTCCCTAACAACCATCTCATTTAGGACAAAATTATCTCCTTTTACTTTCAATAAAATGTACTCCCATTCCTTAAATCTTTCTTATATATCTTCTACTTTCCTACATACAGAGTGGCTTCCTTTATTTCCATCACTCTTACAGTTAGCAGAATTTTGTACTCTTAGAAATACCTTTAGTTATTAACCTCCAGTCAGTTATTAATCAATTGTGAATGATTATAACAGAATTCTTTAGATGCCAATTTATGAATCAGTTAAGCACAAACCATGCTTACTAACAGATTTAAATATTCTTATTTTCTTTGCTGTAAGAAGTCAAAAGCACAAACCTATGTTCAGTAATCAATGACTTGGCATTTTATCCTCTTTGGAAAAGACCTAAATGTCCAACAATTTAATTCCATTTGTCATCCAAGCAAAAGTTTAAACTTTCAGGTTACCAAAGACTTTGAAAGCTATCTCAGCAATTATCCATTAAAACGTTGAGACAGACAACTAACCATCAGTTTAGTCATTTCTTTGCTAACAGATTTTTAACAAATAACATGAGTTTATTTGACCTTCAGTAAACTTTGATTGAAGTTTCATGTTTACGGTGGATAACTTTGTCAGGAGTTGGGATAGGATTGGGGAAGAGGAGGGGGAGGGGTAGACGAGGGTGCCAGTTCAGAAATCCTAACATAAGGGACCTTGGCCCATCTGCCTTGGTGTCTGCTGAGGTTATTTAAGTCCATGAGAATCTGATAATTAAACATGCCTTCTGGAGGCCATTGGGACTGATTGTCTAATCGGTATTGTGGCCAAGCTACAGTACAGTAACGTCGTTTTCACAGGTCCTGGTTTTGTTCCAGGGTTTTAAGATTGGCCAACAAGCCTAAAACACCCCTGGGATGTTTTGGGGTCGAATTTGGATTGGGAGGTCCCCACAATTTGTTGCCGGGCAACCCGAGTGCTGGAGGAAGGCCTCCCCTCATCTGCCACTGGGTTGAAGAAGAACTGTTGACTTCCATAGAGCTTAGGACATCTCCCAGACTCCCGGAGTCACGGAGGTCACCTGGTGACTGGCGGGGTCTGCCCTGACCCACGTCTGCCCTGACGTGGCTGTGATTAGGGCAGGGCTTTCCAGAAGGAGGTGAGGAATGCAGGGGGGGGGCGGGCAGAGAACTCACCATGGCTTCAGAGGTGGCATTGGGAAAGGCAGGTCCAGGTCTGGCTAGGGGGGAGAGGAGACAGCCTTCCCACTGGGTTGGGGGCTCAATCTTCTCCTGGGTTTCGGGCGCCAAATGTAAGGTTTTGTAGGCGAGATAAACACTACACCAGGCAAAGTGGGTGCAAGGCAAGATTTATTAAAGGCACTCTCCAGTGAAGTTTCAGGGCTCAGGAGAAGGGGAGACAGGAAAGTTGCGCTGGGAGGAGGTGGGCACCCTCGGGCGAGGTTCCGGGACTCTGGAAAGCAGAGTGGGGGAAGTTGCGCTGAGAGGGAGTTAGCGGAGGAGTGGGGGTGGTGGGGGGTGGTGGTGTGTCATTTATCTGTCTCCTGCATAGACGTGACCTGGGCATACATCCTTTTGGCGGGAGAGTCAAGGGTTAGGAGCGGGGGTAGGCTGGAAGACGGCGAGACCCTGTGGCGGTGAGACCCTGCAGTGGTCATTTCCATTGCTCTTCCTGAACTCCAGGAGCCTCCGGAGCAGCTGGTCATTTCTATTGTTCCTCCTGAACTCCCGGAGCCCACCGACCCAACAATAGGAAGTGGTTTACTTAGGGATGTTACAAGATAGAGACATTCTGCCCCAAGGAATCGAACAAATCTTCCATCTGTCCCAATGACCATCAGTGGTCTCCATGAAATGATTGCTGATCAGGATCAGAAGACAACACACTAAACTTTGGCTCAGGACAGAGTGTTTAGGAGAGTCAAATGAAGTAACTAGAAGAATGAGCACACCAAAGAAGTCAAAGAGAAAGAGAAGAGTCAGAGGGAATCTCCCCCTCAGAACCATGCTGCAAACTACCAGGACTTGTGAAAAGAGGCATTATATATGCACACTACAATATGCCCTCAATATGCAAAATACTCACTAACAGCAAGGAGAAATAAACAAAACAAAATGAGATGTTTAAATGCATCTATTATTGTCAATATAACTAGATATTAAATTAATCAAGAACAGTAAGTTTGTTTGACAAACATAATTTGCAGATTCTGAAGCTTTGTGTGGTAGATGTCCCCATCTTAAACCTCTGTGATTATGTTAGGTTACAAAGCCGCGAGGAATTAAGATGACTATCAGATGAAACTCATCAGTAGACCTTAAAATATGGAGATCATTTCAGAATACGTAGCTGGCTCAAATGGGAACATAGAGATTCTTAAAAGTGGAAGAGGAAAGCTCAAGGGGAGAACCGGAGGGGAACTGAGTACAGCAGAAGGGCAGAAGTAATATTGCTTTCTTTAAAGATGGAAGAAGGGGGCTTCTAGATACCAGAAAAAGGAAGGAAAGAGTTTCTTTTCTAGAGCTTCCAAAAAGAGAAGCTGCCTTTTCAACACCTGGATTTTAGCTCAGTTAGACCTAGGCTGAAGTGAGCTACAAAATTATAAGATAATTACTATGATTTGTGGCATTTTAAGCAATGGAATCTGTAGTAATTTTTATAATAGTATAAAAAAGAGCAAATATTCTGCATTCTGCAAGAAAAGAGTATATGTATTTTTAATTGAGTTATAATTGACATATAACATTGTATCGGTTTTGAGTGTACAACACGATTCAATATTTGTATACACTGCAATTGTTCACCACAATAAGTCTAGTTAGTAATTATAATTATGTCACCTTGCTGTACCTTACTTCTTACTTGAAGACTTATTTATTACATAATTGGAAGTTTTTTTTTTTTTAAGATTTTATTTATTTATTTGACAGACAGAGATCACAAGTAGGCAGAGAGGCAGGCAGAGAGAAAGAGAGAGGAGGAAGCAGGCTCCCTGCTGAGCAGAGAGCCCGATGTGGGGCTCGATCCCAGGACCCTGAGATCATGACCTGAGCTGACGGCAGAGACTTAATCCACTGAGCCACCCAGGTGCCCCCATAATTGGAAGTTTGTATCTTTTGATCACTTTGCCCATTTTGTCCACCCCTCCCTCCTTGCCTCTGGCAACCACAAGTCTGTTCTGTGTATTTATAAGTTAGGTCATATAATATTTGTCTTACTCTGACATATTTTACACTTTCTGACATATTTCCGACATATTTCATCATGCCCTCGAGGTCCATCTGTGTTGTCACAAATGGCAAGATTACATTATTTTTCAGGGCTGAATAATATTACACACACACACACACACACACACACACGTTCCATATCTTGGCTGCTTTGAATATTCCTGCAATAAATATGGGTATACAGATATCTTTTTGAGTTAGTTTTTAAACCTATTATTAGGGAAATTAAAAGACTACATGAATAACATAGTATATCATATTTATAATATAATGATAAAATATTATAAAGGTATCAGGTATTTCCATATTGATAGACCGATTCAATGCAATCAAAACAAAAACTCTAAGTGTGTGTGGTTATAAATCTAGAAACTGCTTATAAAGTTTTGGGAATGCAAAGTGCAAAAAACAGCTAAATTTTTTTTTTTTTTTTTTGGATGGGGGAGAAGGGCAGTGAGAGAGGAAAAGAATCCCAAGGTCATGTGCGACTCAATCTCACGACCCTGAGATCATGACCTGAGCCCAAATCCAGAGTCAGATGCTTAATTAACTGAGCAATATCACATGTACAGGAACATTCTCAGGCCTCTGAGAATTCTGTCTCAACCGACTGGGTCTAAATTGTCTAGACTGACTCTCCTAGGGATCCAATATCCACAGCTTACTGAAACCACCAAGCTATGTTCCATCTCAAAGGAAAAGAGGTAATATGATTGACCTCATCCCTTCTCTGGGGATGGAAAAAAAAAATGATGTTACCCACATATAACATGAGTTATATTTTCTGGGAATATAAGGTAATGCATAAAAACTTTCATCTCACTTCTATGGAACATGTCCCAATAAAATTTTACTTGTTTCCTTCTAAACAGATATTTTCCACTACTCCTGTAAAGCAAGAGATAGAAGACAATTTGGTGAGCTGAAAACTACAGCCATTTAGGGAAGAGAAAAATGCTACACTGGTTCTTTGATTTTTATGAAACAGTGTAGCCTTGGGTCTGCTCAGTGTCCAAGTAGGGTCTCTGTTCTAGAGGACATGACTCTGGGAGAAAGGAGTTCTGCTGACACCAGTGATTCCATAAGAAGACAGCTCCTCACAGAAAATGACTGACTTCATGAGCAGACCAACTAATGTGACCAGGAATACGGTGGGGAATCCAGAAGGAAAGAGGAGCTCTTTGGGTAAAAGAAGTGAAGTCAGACTAGATTCAGACTGAAGCAGCAAACCTTGGTGTGTATGTTTTCTGTTAACCTCCTTTGTAGTTTTAATGATCAGTACTTTATTTTTTCCCCTTTAAATGTATTCCCTGAGACCCTGATCAAATGTGCTTCTTTTCAGAGGCAGGGAGTCTATGCTTCAGGAGACTGAGCTGCAATCTAGCCTAAAATTTGACATTTGGGGGCTTTCTTAGGCTACCTACATTTTATACCACAGAAGATGAGGTGGCCGTCCTTTTAGGGACAATTTCATGAAGACTCTGATGTCTTCATGTAAATGTAATAAGTTCAGTGACCACTAGCTGTTAGCCTGCATCAGACCTGCAGGTGGAACTTAGGGCATTCGTTCTTCTGGGCGTGGAGGAAGAGTCATGGTTGGGGCGGGGCAGATGGCTGCTTTTGGACAGTGGGAACAGTTACATTCCTCCCAGGTTGATGTCTTGTTCACTTTGCCTAATTAAGGACTCCAGCCATGTCAAAATCATCTGCTACATCAGAGAACCTTGCTATATAAAGCTTTGGCTAGAATTATGGCTGAGATATCACAAAATCCCACATGGCTCATCCCATTTTTCCCTCCTTGCCACACACCTACAAAGTCCTGCCAAACACAATAATATAGAGCTGCTGGGACCCATCCTCAAATCCCACTTCCTTTCCATCAAAGCTTTTTGAATGACTTTGTAAATTTGGTGGAGAGGGTAAGAACTAAACCTATTCCAAACTGGCTGAAGGATGGCTCCAGGTGTCCTGGCCTCTTGTGCTGTACTCCCTGCTTCACTGTTACTGGTCCCCTTTGCCAAAAATACTTTAAAATAGATCATACACTGGAGTTAAAATGGAAATGCAAAAGGCAGGCTCTATTTAGTCCAAAGATGGGGTCCAAGCTCTGGCACACCAAACATGAAAACATTCAAGCAGCACTATTTTATTATTTTTAACTTTATCTCTAGGAGGTGAGACTCTGCTCTGCCGGATTTGCCCCAGGCCAATCACCCTGGCTGGTATCTGTTATGGAGGCATTGTCATACTCACTGGTGGGCAGAGCTCTGTCCCCTACTAAGTTAGGGAACAGAAATCCTCCAAGATTTAGGGAATCATCCCTGAGACCATAAGTCATCCTCTGAGCTCACTGCCCTTTGCCTGAGTCAGGAGAATGCTGCTTACCTGTCCCCACGCACTTGCTGGTTGATGCCATCTCTCATTTTCACATCTGGGGAAGCATCCCTCTTAGACTAAACCATATTTGAAACCCTGTGCAACAAATCTCCTGTATCACCCACAGTTCTGGCATCTGTTCTTTCTTTTCCCTTCCCTTTTCATTACCTTTTCTACCACTCTACTGAAATCCTTCAGTTTATTATATCAAAACTATTGCTGGAAACAGTATTTGCTGTATAGAAGTCCATTACTCGCAGCTCATCCCATGTAATAATTGTCATATTTCCTGCTTGTCTTCCTCCCCCACTCTCTGTCTCACTGACATACACAAACCTCTTGTCCTTACATACAATATGTTTTCTGTTTTCCTGAGCCTGGGCCTATGCCACATAGTCTACATTAAGAAAGGGACATAGTTATTGAGGTTTAATCACATGAAATTGCTGACCTCCAAAAATAACCCTCCAGTAAGACATATTAATAAAGGTATAAAGGAAATCAAGTGGGGCCACTTGCAAAGAAAAGGGACAATAACAAGTCCGTTTTATAGGTTCCAACATCCAGGGGACAGAGGAAGCCTGAATGTGACAGTTGTTGTCCCCCACCACGGTCAGCCCCAGCCCATTCTGACAGCTGATTTGACTTCGGGGCTCCAAGACCAGAGGATCCCAGACTGAGGAGATCATGTATAATTTGAGCTGTTACAATCCCAGTTCCTTCATCCTTGTGGGAATACCCGGTCTGGAGAGATTCCACAGCTGGATCGGGATTCCCTTTTGTGTCATCTATGTTCTGGCTATTGTGGGCAACTGCACCCTTCTCTACCTCATTGCTGTAGAGCACAGCCTCCATGAGCCCATGTATTTCTTCCTTGCTATGCTGGCTACCACGGACTTCATCCTGTCCACAGACACAGTGCCCAAACTACTCAGTAACCTCTGGCTGGGCTCCCAGGAAATTACCTTCTCTGGCTGTCTCACTCAGATGTTTTTCCTCCACTTCAGCTTTGTAGTGGACTCAGCCATCCTGTTGGCCATGGGATTTGATCGCTATGTGGCCATCTGCTTCCCCTTGAGGTACACCACCATCCTGACTCCACAGGTGGTCATCAAGGTTATGCTGACCATCACCGTGAGGAGCTTCTGTGTCATCTTGCCAGATGTTTTTCTGCTGAAACGGTTACCCTTCTGCGGGACACGCATCATCCCACACACATACTGTGAGCACATAGGTGTTGCTCGGCTTTCTTCTGCTGACATCTCCATCAACATCTGGTATGGATTTTCTGTGCCTCTCATGACTGTCTTCTCGGATGTGATCTTTATTGCTGTTTCCTATGCCTTCATCCTTCCTGCTGTCTTTCAGCTCTCATCTCAGGGTGCCCGTCAGAAGGCCCTCAGCACTTGTGGTTCCCATGTCTGTGTTATTCTCATGTTTTACACACCTGCCACCTTCTCCATCCTTGCTCATCGCTTTGGGCACAGTGTCCCTCGAAATGTGCTCATCCTATTTGCCAACTTCTATGTGGCCATCCCCCCTGCTCTAAATCCTGTTGTCTACGGAGTGAAGAACAAGCAGATCCAAGACAAATTTATTCTGCTTTTCTCTTTAAAAAAGACACAATGAGTGAGGAGGGTCACTGAAGAAGACGTTGAGGTAAAATTCAAGTAGGTGAAATTTTATGTAAGATGGGAAACATAAAAATAAACTTTAACTCCTATTAACCTGAAATTTTAGCGTTCTATCCATGAGCAAAGTATGGGAAGGGAGGAAAAGAGAAAATCTTCTAGACTTTCAGAAAATCAAGCCTCTTCTTGGTTCAGTTTTCTCAACACTTGTATGAAGAAGGTGATGATGGGTACACAAGAGCATTAAAACTCAGGCTTCCATTTTTCCTGCTGCTAATTTTGAGATATTTGAAGGCTAGATATTTCCCAATATACAACTCACCCCTGTATTTTTCAGATCCTGAGTTAAAGACAAAAGTTCCTGTGTTCCTCCTTTAGTAGCTATCAATGCTCTCAAGTATAACTACTAAACTTTCTGCTTTCAGCTTCATTCCCGAGTCTATACATTATTAATCCCCTCTTCTATGTCCTGTACTTGCTTTACCTTTTTCCTTATCCTTCTCAAATTACATAGAGCTGATTATCTTTTGTTTCTGTTTTCTTCAGTTGCATGCTCCAAGAAAAATTTTACTACCCTTGGTCCGTATTTTAGAAGTATTAATTAATTTAAGTAAAAATAATTTATTTTGGGTGACTCAGTTGGTTGAGCGACTGCCTTCCACTCCCGTCATGATCCTGGAGTCCCAGAATCGAGTTCCTAGTAGGGCTCCCAGCTCCGTTGGGAGTCTGCTTCTCCCTCTGACCTTCTCCCCTCTCATGCTTTCTCTCACTCACTCTCTCTCAAATAGATAAATAAAATCTTTAAAATATAAAAATAAAAATAATTATCATAGCATAATTTTAGTTAATTCATTTCACAGATGAGGAAATGGAGATTCACAAAGATTACAGAAAGACAAATAGTGGATTTAGTATCCAAAACCAGGTCTGTCTGATCCAGAATTCTTTATCCAATTGCTTCCTGAATATCTACCCACTGAGTGGCTTACAAATGCCTCCCACTTAATTTTTCCAAAACTGACCTAGAAACTAACTTCCTCCACAAAAAGTGCTCTTCCTTTTCAGTGTTCTTTTATGGTGAATGATGGCACTACCACCAAATGCATTCCCAAGCCAGAAACCTGTGGCTTGTTCTTGATTTATCCTATGTCGTGCTCTAGCAAAATTAAGTCAATATTTGGGTTAAATATTTTATTTCAAGATGCTTGTAAGTCACATCAGTAGATATATACATGAGATTCTTACTTTTATCATGACCATAGAACTTGCCTCTGTCCTTCTCTATGATCTGTCTCTCTGAGAGTATTTCAGAGTCGTCTTTTTAAAGGAGTTCCAATCCTGCTCCATTCAATCCACTCTATCTATAAAAGCTAGAGTGTTCATCTTAGAATTCATGTGATTCTGTCACTTTGTACCTTCATTTCCTCAATAATTTCATTGACCTTAGCATCAATATAAGGAATGGAAGAATCTAATGAAAAGAGTGATCGTCCATAAAAATCAGAGCTTTACATTCAATTTATATTTATTTACACTTCATGTATGTTTTTTTCATTTAATTTGCACATCCCTGACTCTTTGAGCAGGTAATTTCAGAAGTGATGTTCTTTGTGTACACAGTGTCTGGTTCTTTAAAACAACAACAACAACAATAGTTTGGTGTGAGTAGTAGATTAGTAGAGTATTAAGTAGAGCTGGGTAGGAACCATCTATGTTTCTCTTAAAAAACTCTCAGGATAGTTTTTTCTCTTAAAAAACTCTCAGTTGGTTAAGCAGCTGCCTTCGGCTCAGGTCATGATCCCAGCGTCCTGGTATCGAGTCCCACATCGGGCTCCTTGCTCGGCAGGGAGCCTGCTTCTCCCTCTGCCTCTGCCTGCCATTCTGTCTGCCTGTGCTCGCTCTCTCCACCTCTCTCTCTCTGATAAATAAATTAAAAAAAAAAATCTTAAAAAAAAAAAAAACCTCTCAGGATAAAAAAATGCCCATGCCCTTTAACAGACGAATGGATAAGGAAGATGTGGTCCATATACACTATGGAGGATTACGCCTCCATCAGAAAGGATGAATACCCAACTTTTGTGGCAACATGGACGGGACTGGAAGAGATTATGCTGAGTGAAATTAAGTCAGGCAGAGAGAGTCAAGTATCATATGGTTTCACTTATTTGTGAGCATAACAAATAGCATGGAGGACATAGAAAGATGGGGAGGTGAAGGGAGTTGAGGGAAATTGGAAGGGGAGATGGACTATGAGAGACTATGGACTCTGAAAAACAATCTGAGGGTTTTGAAGGGGCAGGGGTTGGGAGGTTGGGTGAGCCAGGTAGTGGGTATTATAGAGGGCACATATGGCATGGAGCACTGGGTGTGGTGCATAAACAATGAATTCTGTTTTGCTGAAAATTAATTAATAAAAAAATGCTCATTTCCTACACTGTCCACAGAAAAAGAGGCCATAAATTTATCCAAGACAAACATGTTAAATTACTCAGGAATAAGAAGTAAATAGTAAAATTGGTATAAGGAGGTAAGATCTTCTGTGTGTGGGGGGGTCTGCATGTGTGTTGACATTTTCTTTTATGTCTGTAAGCCCTTGGGGAATTCAGAAGATGCACAGGAAGGGCTGCTTTATCCAAACCACAATTATAAACCATCATATTTATTTGCCTATTTATTTGTCTATCCACACCTACATGATGAGCTCCTTGAAGGCAGAAACTTAGTCCTAGGCATCTTCTTATGCCCTTTTAAATGAAAATATCTGACACACCATGTGTTCTCAATGAAGGTTTCATACACATTCAAACTTTATTAGGAACCCCTTCTTGACGTCATTATCAACTTTTCTTTTCTTCCTTCTCTATCCAGTTTAGATTCCAACGTATGTTACTGCAGCCATTGTCTTGTTTATCCTAAACTCAACTTGTTCTAAACCGTACTGTCTCTCTTATATACTCAGTTGAAAAAAAGGACTCTAATGACTCTTAATGAAAATAGCCCTGTATTTTGGGGAAGTTAGAGATAATGACTGCACAAGATAGACTGATACTACTGTTGATGAATGAAGACATACACCACCATAGTTGTCTACTTTCAGCTTCTCCAATGCATCACATTTCTCCTTGTCTCTTCTACCTGTGCTTTCTCTTTATTCTTTGCCTGGCAGTTCCTGTTTAGTTTCAACTAAAAATTCCTTCCAATATTTCTTTTTCAGTCCTGTATATTACATTAGCATCACTCCTATACATTCTCATTGCACAATGGACCTTTCATTGTAGGACATATCACAACTCTAATAAGATGACTGGTTGTATACTCGGTTGTTTAGTGTTGGTTTCTCCATTATATATCAACAAAAACCAGGCTCATGCCTACTTTGTTTACCATTGCATTCCTATCATTTACAAGCTCCTAGTTTGTAACAGACATTCAATAAATATTTGCTGAATAAAAGAGTTGAAAGGAATGAGGTTTTTTAGAAGATTTATTTATTTTTTGTTAATTTATATTATGTTAGTTACCATATGGTACATCATTAGTTTTTGATGAAATGAATGAGTTTTAATGAATGAATAAAATCCCATTTGTTTGGTGAGCATCTACATGGATTTGTAACTCTGCATTATCAGAGAGGAAATTAAGGAGAGTCATGGAAAAAGAATTATTTTCTCCACAATAAGGTGATAGTTGTTTCTCCACTTATTCTTCAGAGCCTTTCTTTAACTTAAATATTTCTAAGTTATTTTTCCATTTTTAGAGATGCAGAACCTGATTTCCAGAACAATAATAGTGTTTTGTTAGAGGACAAAGGAAGGGATGAGCAGAACAGGGAATATTCCACATGGTTAGCCACTAGGCATTGAAAGTAGATGTCCTTGTGGATCTGATGGGAGGCCATATGTGGGGTTCTGTTGGAAAGATGAGACTTATCCTGGCTGGCTTGCTATAGTTTTCAGATATGTGTGTGATTTGTGTTAGACATTTGTCCTGAACATAAAGATTAGTGGCCTGTAGCCTGACAAATTGACTAAATACTGAGTTAATGATGATTCTCCACTGAGGGAAGACGGACAGAACTACCAAGCAAGACTGAACATTGAAGTGAGCATCTGAAAAGACAGGCCTCTTCACACCTGGAGAGATGCAGCCCTAGGCAGAAATATCTCCAGGGTTTTGTTATATCAGGCTAGAAGCTGATGTATTTCAATCCAATAGACATTTATTGATTTTCCACTATGAAGTACCCTCAGCCACAGATTCAAAGAATGAAACAGTCTCTGCACATGAAATTTTAGGAGTTCTCTAACTGGGCTGACACATGGTAGAATGACTCTTGCCAGACCTTCTTTATCAAACTACCAATAAAGCTAGATCCAGGCCCCACTGAGGTTCACGTATTCTAACATCATGGATTCCAAAATTTCTAACGCACCACCAATATGAGCTGAAGTGTAAGTTTCTAACCTGGGAAAGTGTTAATTTGGTTGAATCCTTGTTCATGTCCCACACTGACTTGAAGTCTTGGGACCTGAGGCCTCTAGGTCCTCTGGGTTCACAATCTTCTGTTCTAACCTGTCTTTAATCCTTGGAGATGTCAAGGGATATACATTTGCACTCCACTCTTCCAGGCTCCATGTTGGTCTTCCCTACTGTGAGCGTGGTCTATGTTTGTCCCTTATGTCCCTTTATCTGTCCTTACTAATCCTGGAACTTCTTCTTTTGTTCCTTGGTCTGTTTTTCACCTGCTGTGTTCCTGCACACTCTTATCAGCACCTTCCCTTTGCAAAGCAGTTCCGGGACCAGGATCTGCAAGGTATAAGCCCTTGGTGAGCATAAAGAACTATTAGGGAGTAATGGAGTAGAGACGATGAGAAAAGGAGCTGGTGAGGAGGAAAGAGGCAGGTGGGGAAAGAAGGGGCTCCAAGAAAGAAGAAAGGACAAGATTAGAATTCCACAGATAGATTATAAAGCTTACACTCATGCAAAAACAATGGTGTGAAAGAGAGGTATTTATTAGGAGCTTAATTCTGAGCCCCTACCACATATATTCCTAAGATGTTTCTATGATTTTTCTAAAGATCAGAAATGCTATGGATGTATAAAAAGACAAGCAAACAAACATAAGTGGTCATGATAGATATAGAATTGGCCATTTCAGACGGGGGCCAGACACATGGAGATTGAAATTTCATATGCTATCTCAGAGTTTTTTTTTTTTTTTTTAAGTTTATCTTGTATGTGTAAGCATGGGTTTATATTTGTGGATGCATTTATGAATGAGTGTCCTGTTGTCCTTTGGGATGATGTGGGCAAACACTAAGATATCCACCCACCCTATATACCATAGCAAGACACAAATCCAAAATGAAGTTGAACAGTTGTTTTTGGAATGGGTCATAAAATAGTCCTTTTGTGACCCATGAACCAAACATGGATATTCTTTTCTCTACAATGGGGCAGAAGAAAGATATGCACATAGACACATTTAACACAAAAAAGAGAAATAAAGTCAAGGTATGGATTATAATGCTTGGTAACTAAGATATTACTGAAAGACCTGTCCTTTCTTTGTTTAGTGCTGGAGGAGATGGAGTAGGTAGAGATATTGGGAGTGTCATTGCCATATTCCTAGCCTTAGGAGGGAGGAGAAAAAGGCTCAACAATCAATCAGAGACCAGTAAATAGGATGGGAGTAGAATGCTTGCTTAATGTAAAATCCTATTCAGTAATCTATAATCAAAGAATACTGATACTATTAGATTAAAGAGAATGTGTAGTAAGCGATACCTAAGAAGTTTCATGACAGGATATGTAAAGCCACAAACCTTCTACATATAGGACTTTGGAGGTAGGTGAGGAAAGTTCTGAAGTTTCCCACATCTAGCTGCATCCTTCCTTCCAAACCATCTTTTGGTAGCTTGCAGTGTCAGTGGATGGCTTCGGTTTGTTTGGTGGGAGCTTCATCTGGTTTGGAAGTATTTAAATATAGGAAGCAACATTTCATGCTTTTCCAGGTCTTTAATTATCCAGTATTTAGGTGGAGGAGCCTAGCTTGTGTTATTATGGTAGGCC
>NC_081557.1:45437557-45443636 GCF_022355385.1 Mustela nigripes | reverse complement strand
CGGGAGGGGGTTTGGGAGAAGGGGGTGGGATTATGGACATTGGGGAGGGTATGTGATTTGGTGAGTGCTGTGAAGTGTGTAAACCTGGTGATTCCCAGACCTGTACCCCTGGGGATAAAAATATATGTTTATAAAAAATAAAAAATTAAAAAAAATAAATAAATAAAAAATTTAAAAAAAAGAAAAAAAAGGGACATAGTTACTGAGGTTTAATTACATGAAATTGCTGACCTACAAAAATAACCCTCCTGTAAGATGTATTAATAAAGGTATAAAGGAAATCAAGTGGGGCCACTTCTAAGAAAAGGGTCAATAACAAGTCAGTTCTATAGGTGCCAACATCCAGGGGACAGAGGAAGCCTGAATGTGACAGTTGTCACCCACCACGGTCAGCCCCAGCCCATTCTGATAGCTGATTGGGCTTCGGGGCTCCAAGACCAGAGGATCCCAGACTGAGGAGGTCATGTATAGTTTGAGCTGTTACAATCCCAGTTCCTTCATCCTTGTGGGAATACCCGGTCTGGAGAGATTCCACAGCTGGATCGAGATTCCCTTTTGTGTCATCTATGTTCTGGCTATTGTGGGCAACTGCACCCTTCTCTACCTCATTGCTGTAGAGCACAGCCTCCATGAGCCCATGTTTTTCTTCCTTGCTATGCTGGCTACTACGGACTTCATCCTGGGACCCAGTGCCCAAACTACTCAGTAACCTCTGGCTGGGCTCCCAGGAAATTACCTTCTCTGGCTGTGTCACCCAGATGTTTTTCCTCCACTTCAGCTTTGTAGTGGACTCAGCCATCCTGTTGGCCATGGGATTTGATTGCTATGCGGCCATCTGCTTCCCCTTGAGGTACACCACCATCCTGACTCCACAGGTGGTCATCAAGATTGTGGTGAGCATCATCGTGAGGAGCTTCTGTGTCATCTTGCCAGATGTTTTTCTGGTGAAACGGTTACCCTTCTGCGGGACACGCATCATCCCATACACATACTATGAGCATATAGGTGTTGCTCGGCTTTCCTCTGTTGACATCTCCATCAACATCTGGTATGGATTTTCTGTGCCTCTCATGACTGTCTTCTTGGATGTGATCTTTATTGCTGTTTGCTATGCCTTTATCCTTCATGCTGCCTTTTAGCTCTCATCTCAGGGTGCCCACCAGAAGGCCCTCAGCACCTGTGGTTCCCATGTCTGTGTCATTCTCATGATTTACACACCTGCTGCCTTCTCCATCCTTGCTCATCGCTTTGGGCACATTGTCCCTCGAAATGTGCTCATCCTATTTGCCAACTTCTATGTGGCCACCCCCCTGTTCTAAATCCTGTTGTCTACGGAGTGAAGAACAAGCAGATCCAAGACAAATTTATCCTTCTCTGCTCTTTAAAGAAGACACAATGAGTGGGGAGGGTCACTGAAGGAGACATTAAGGTAAAATTCTAGTAGGTGAAATTTTATGTAAGATGGGAGACATAAAAATAAACTTTAACTCCTATTAACCTGAAATTTTAGCGTTCTATCCATGAGCGAAGTATGGGAAGGGAGGAAAATAGAGAAGATCTTCTAGACTTTCAGAAAATCAAGCCTCTTCTTGGTTCAGTTTTCTCAACACTTGTATGAAGAAGGTGATGATGGGTACACAAGGGCATTAAAACTCAGGCTTCCATTTTTCCTACTTCTAATTTTGAGATATTTGAAGGCTAGATATTTCCCAATATACAACTCACCCCTGTATTTTTCAGTTCCTGAGTTAAAGACAAATGTTCCTGTGTTCCTCCTTTAGTAGCTATCAATGCTCTCAAGTATAACTATGAAACTTACTGCTTTGAGCTTCAGTCCCGAGTCTATACATTATTAATCCCCTCTTCTCTGTCCTGTACCTGCTTCATTTTTTCCTTATCCTTCTCAAATTACATAGAGCTGATTATCTTTTGTTTCTGTTTTCTTCAGTTGCATGTTCCAAGAAATTTTTCACTACCCTTGGTCCATATTTTAGAAGTATTAATTAATTTAAGTAAAAATAATTTATTTTGGGTGGCTCAGTTGGTTGAGCAACTGCTTTCGGCTGGGGTCATGATCCTGGAGTCCTCGAATCAAGTCCTGAGTAGGGCTCCCAGCTCCATTGGGAGTCTGCTTCTCCCTCTGACCTTCTCCCCTCTCATGCTTTCTCTTACTCAATCTCTCTCAAACGGATAAATAAAATCTTTAAAAAAAAAAGGAAAAATAATTGTGATAGGATAATATTAGTTAATTCATTACACAGATGAAATGGAAATTTACAAAGATTACAGAAAGACAATTAGTGGATTTAGGATCCAAAACCAGGTCTGTCTGATCCAGAATTCTTTATCCAATTGCTTCCTGAATATCTACTCACTTGAAAGGCTTACAAATGCCTCCCACTTCATTTTTCCAAAACTGACCTAGAAACTAACTTCCTCCACAAAAAGTGCTCTTCTTTTTCAGTGTTCTTTTATGGGGAATGATGGCACTACCACCAAATGCATTCCCAAGCCAGAAACCTGTGGCTTGTTCTTGATTTATCCTATGTCATACTCTAGCAAAATTAAGTCAATATTTGGGTTAAATGTTTTGTTTCAAAGTGCTTATAAGTCACATCAGTAGATATATACATGAAATTCTTACTTATATCATGACCATAGAGCTTGCCTCTGTCCTTTTCTATGATCTGTCCCTCTGAGAGTATTTCAGAGTCGTCTTTTTAAAGGAGTTCCAATCCTGCTCCATTCAATCCACTCTCTCTATAAAAGCTAGAGTAGTCATCTTAGAATTCATAGGATTGTTTCACTTTGCACCTTGCATTTTTTCAATAATTCCGTTGCTCTTATATCAGTGTAAGGAATGGAAGAATCTAATGAAAAGAGTGACCTTCCGTAAAAATCAGAGCTTTACATTCAATTTAAATTTATTTATCTTCATTTATGTTTTTTTCACTTAATTTTCACATCCCTGACTCTTTGAGCAAGTAATTTCAGAAGCGATGCTTTTTGTGTGTGTCATACTCAGTGTCTGGTTCTTTAAAACAACAACAACAACAACTTGGTGTGAGTAGAGTGTGTATTAAGTAGGATCTGGGTAGAAACCATCTATGTTCTTCTTAAGAAACTCTCAGGATAAAAAAATGCCCATTTCCTACACTCTCCACTGAAAAAGAGGCCATAAATTTTATCAAGATGAACATGTTAAATTACTCAGTAATAAGAAGTAAATAATAAAGTTGGTATAAGGAGGTAAGATCCTCTGTGTGTGGGGGGGGGGTCTGCATGTGTGTTAACATGCAGAAGATGCACAGGTAGGGCTGCTTTATCCAAACCACAATTATAAACCATCATACCTATTTGCCTATTTATTTGTCTATCCACACCTACAAGATGAGCTCCTTGAAGGCAGAAACTTAGTCCTAGGCTCTTTTATATGAAAATATCTGACACACCATGTGTTCTCAATAAAGGTTTCATACACATTCACACTTTATTAGGAACCCCTTCTTGATGTCATTATCCTTAACTTTTCTTTTTTTCCTTCTCTATCTAGTTTAGATTCCAAGATATGTTAATGCAGCCATTGTCTTGTTTATCCTAAACTCAACGTGTTCTAAACCGTACAGTCTCTCTTACATACTCAGTTGAAAAAATAAGGACTCTAATGACTCTTAATGAAAATAGCCCTGTATTTTGGGGAAGTTAGAGATAATGACTGCACAAGATAGACTGATACTACTGTTGATGAATGAAGACATACACCACCATAGTTGTCTACTTTCAGCTTCTCCAATGCATCACATTTCTCCTTGTCTCTTCTACCTGTGCTTTCTCTTTATTCTTTGCCTGGCAGTTCCAGTTTAGGTTCAACTAAAAATTCCCTCCAATATTTATTTTTCAGTCCTGTATATTACATTAGTATCACTCCTATACATTCTCATTGCACAATGGACCTTTCATTGTAGGACATATCACAACTCTAATAAAATGACTGGTTGTATACTCGGTTGTTTAGTGTTGGTTTCTCCATTATATATCATCAAAGATCAGGCTCATGCCTACTTTGTTTACCATTGCATTCCTATCATTTACAAGCTCATAGATTGTAATAGGCATTTAATAAATGTTTGTTGAATAAAAGAGTTGAATGGAATGAGGTCTTTTAAAAGATTTGTTTGTTTGTTTGCTTGCTTATGTTAGTCACCATACAGTACATCATTAGTTTTTGATGAAATGAATTAGTTTTAATGAATGAATAAAATCCTTTTTGTTTGGTGAGCATCTACCTGGATTTGTAACTCTGCATAATCAGAGAGAAAATTATGGAGAGTCATGGAAAAAGACTTATTTTCTCCACAATGAGGTGATAGTTGTTTCTCCACTTATTCTTCAGAACCTTTCTTTAACTTAAATATTTCTAAGTTAATTTTTCCTTTTTAGAGATGCAAAAACTGATTTCTAGAACATTGAAAGTACTTTGTTAGAGCACAAAGGAAGGGATGAGCAGAATAGGGAACATTCCAAATGGTCAGCCACTAGGCATTGAAAGTAGACGTCCTTGTGGATCTGATGGGAGGCCATCTGTGGGGTTCTGTTGGAAAGATGAGACTTATCCTGGCTGGCTTGGTATGATTTTCAGATATGTGTGTGCCTTGTGTTAGACATTTGTCCCAAACACATAGATTAGCAGCCTGTAGCCTGAAAAATTGACTAAATACTGAGTTAATGATGATTATCCACTGAGGGAAGACGGACAGAACTACCAAGCAAGAATGAACATTTAAGTGAATATCTGAGAAGACAGGCCTCTTCACACCTGGAGAGATGCAGCCCTAGGCAGAAATATCTCCAGGGTTTTGTTATATCAGGCTAGAAGCTGATGTTTTTCAATCCAAATAGCTATTTATCGATTTTCCACTATGAAGTACCCTCAGCCAGGTATTCAGAGGAGAATGAAACAGTCGCTGCACATGTGATTTTAGGAGTTCTATAACTGGGCTGACACATGGTAGATGACTTTGCCAGACTTTCTTTGTCAAATTAATGATAAAGCTAGATCAAGACCCCACTGAGGTTCAGGTATTCTAACATCATGGATTCCAAAATTTCCAATCCACCACTAATATGAGCTGAGGTGTAAGTTTCTAACCTGGGAAATTGTTAATTTGGTTGAATCCTTGTTCATGTCCCACACTGACTTGAAGCGTTAGAACCTGAAGGCCTATCGGTCCTCTGGGCTCATGAACTTCTGTTCTAACCTGTCTTTAATCCCTGGAGATGACAAGGGAAATAAATTTGCACTCCACTCTTCCAGGCTCGATGTTGGTCTTGCCTACTGTGGTCGTGGTCTATGTTTTTCCTTTATGTCCCTTTATATGTCTTTACTAATCCTGGAACTGCTTCTTTTGTTCTTTGGTCTGTTTTTCACCTGCTGTGTTTCTGCACACTCTGATCAGCATCTTGCCTTTGCAAAGCAGTTCCGGGACCAGGATCTGCAAGGTATAAGCCCTTGGTGAGCATACAGAACTATTAGGGAGTAATGGAGTAGAGATGATGAGAAAAGGAGCTGGTGAGGAGGAAAGAGGCAGGTGGGGAAAGAAGGGGCTCCGAGAAAGAAGAAAGGACAAGATTTGAATTCTACAGATAGATTATAAAGCTGACACTCATGCAAAAAGAATGGTGTGAAAGAGAGGTGTCTATTAGGAGCTTAATTCTGAGCCCCTCCCACTTATATTCCTAAGATGTTTCTATGATTTTTCTAAAGATCGGAAATGCTATGGATGTATAAACAAACAAACAAACAAACATCAGTGGTCATGATAGATATAGAATTGGCCATTCCAGACTGGGGCCAGACACAAGGTTATCTTGTATGTGTAAGCATGGGTTTATATTTGTGGATGCATTTATGAATGAGTGTCCTGTTGTCCTTTGGGATGATGTGGGCAAACACCAAGATATCCACCCACCTTGTATACCATAGCAAGACACAAATCCAAAATGAAGTCAAACAGTTGTTTTTGGAATAGGTTATAAAATAGTCCTTTTGTGACCCATGAACCAAACATGGATATTCTTT
>NC_081557.1:45386699-45434557 GCF_022355385.1 Mustela nigripes | reverse complement strand
TCCAGTATTTAGGTGGAGGAGCCTAGCTTGTGTTATTATGGTAGGCCATGAGGATATAAGACTGAGGGAGAGGTGGATGAATGATAGGGTATTCACAGCACTATTTGGATGATCAAGTTCATTAGTGTGAAGTCCATTGGGCCCTCTGCCATGCATTTACTCAACAAGAACTTATTGAAGACTCTGTGACAGATACCGTTCCAGGGATAGAACTGTGAAATAAGCTGACACGATATCTATCCTCTTAAAGTTTACCACTTCTTAAGTGAGAAAGCTAAGTAAAGTAAAATGAAAATAGTGTGGTAAGTCCTCTGATCGGATAATATGGAGTGCCAGGAGTGTACCTGGGAACGTTACCTAATTTGGATATTGTTCAGGAAAGCTTGCCATGTGCTGAACATGAGAGAGTTAGCTGTAGAAAGAAAGAAAATGGGCCAAGCTGAAGAAACTTCAAGGACCAAATGTAGGAGGAGAAGGAATCAGACATGATTATGTGTATTTCCCGGAGCTGAAGATTACATGGGAGATGTGTGTGATATAGTCAGTGTACTAAAGTTATCTCCCCTTTGATATGCGAGAAGCTTTCTGGCTTCTTCTACTTTGATCGTCTCATGTGGTGCCTGGTTTTAGTTAATATAATACCTGTTTATAAGTGGAGAAGGAAAACTATTGAAAAATATTGGAAGTCTTTAAAGTGACTTTGAGGAACTACATGGGTGTCGGTAATACCATGGTGTTAGGTAGAGAACCATGAGTTCCTTGCAAATTCTTGTTGTGAGAGTATGCAACAAGAGATTACCGATGTGGATACTACTCCCACAACCAGGTAATGTGTCTTCAAGTTAAAATTTATTTGCTTACCTTAGTAGATAGTAAATACATGGGCATGTTATCTTAAAAATTATTCCCTAAAATCATGAGACAGGTGGTGCCCAGGTGGCTCAGTGGGTTAAAGCATCTGCTTTTGGCTCAGGTCATGATATCTGGGTCTTGGGATTAAGCCCCATGTCTGGCTCCCTGCTTAGTGGGGAGTCTGCTTCTCCCTCTCCCTCTCCCTCTGGCTCTTCCCCTACTTGTGCTCTCTTGTGCTCTTTTTCTCTCACTCACTCTAAGAAATAAATAAATTCTTTAAAAAAATGAGGAGACAAAGAAGAAGCCCAGAAAACAAAATAAAATAAGACAAACCTGACTTCAAGTTTATAGAGATGGAAGAGTTCACTGATGTTTCCATACCTTTACTACTCCTCTATCACCCCTCTATTAACTGGCAAGTCCTACTGATTCTGTCTTCTCATCTTTCTGAAGTCCCTTAAGCTCTTCTGTTACATTGACTTAGGCTGTCATTTTCTACCTCACTACAGTAATTACACATGGTTCTTTCTTACAGAATGAGTTCCTATTCCATCTGGGCTCATATTAGTTCTTATAAATAGTGTTCCAATAAATGAATATATTTAGATTTCACAAAATAGTTTTACTAGCTTTTAAAATAAACTTAGAATATTTTCAGGCTTCTTATATGCTCAGAAATCAATTGTACCCTACATGAATTACCTGCTTTTTAATTTAAGGCATACTTGATAAAATTGTCTAGTTTGGGGACCATATGGAGGGAGATAGATCTCTGACAACCTTTTAATTTTACATAAATTGGTTTATTTAGGTTTTATGATTCTCATCAATCATGTTTGTTAATGTATATTTTCCTGAATGTCATTACATTTTGTCAGAGCATGAGAATTGATTTCAAAATACCATTATTGTTAAAAATGTATCTGCCTTGTCAGTAGAATTTTTTTGTCTTTTTATCTGGATTTTTAAAAACTTTTAAAAAACATTTTATTTATTTATTTGATAGACAGAAATCACAAGTAGGCAGAGAGGCAGACAGAGAGAGAGTGGGAAGCAGGCTCCCTGCTGAGCAGAGAGCTGGATGAGGGGCTTGATTCCAGGACCCTGGGATCATGACCTGAGCTGAAGGAAGAGGCTTTAATCCACTGAGCCAGCCAGGGGCCCCTTATCTGCATTTTAATAATTACGTTTATGTAGTTCAGATTGTGGCTTTAAAGAATTAATTCTACTGATTGTATTTTTTACTCTTTTCTTTTTAAAGAAATTGATTTCCAATTGTGGATATTTAATATACTTATATTATTTCTTATTCAATTGAAAATGTGTTTAAGACTAATATTTTGCATCTTAAAGCAGTTTCTACTACTTTTTGAAGGTTTGCTCCTTAGTGAGTCCTTGGAGACATTTTCTAGTCTGTATCTACCTTTTTGTCTTTCTGTCTTATTTGATATTTGCTGGTTATTTATTCACCTAAATAAGTTTCTTAAAAACCTCAGTCTCATACACATTTCAGGTGTATACACTTTTTTTTTTAAAGATTTTATTTATTTATTTGACAGACAGAGATCACAAGTAGGCAGAGAGGCAGGCAGAGAGAGAGGGGAGGAAGCAGGCTCCCTGCTGAGCAGAGTGTGCAATGTGGGGCTCGATCCCAGGATCCCAGGATCATGACCTGAGCCAAAGGCAGAGTCTTTATAACCCTCTAAGCGACCCAGGCGCCCGAGGTGTATACACTTCTAATATAAGTTAGTGGTTTTAATAATTTACATGTATCTCTTCGATTCTTGAGGAATTTTATTTTACTTGGTGTGAATAATTTTCAAGCTACTTGTGGGATTATCCAGTATTTTCTCACTGATCCTCATTTATCCAATTGCATACAGTATTATAAAAATTGTAGCCAATTCTAGGGCCACAAATTCTGCTCTTTGGCATATTTATTCTTGAGCCAGCCGTATACTATGTAATTTATTCATGTGTTTCATTTGTTTTATGTGTTTATGCATTTATTACATATATTCAAGTTAATCATGCCATTTTATTATTTTTTTTGAGATAGTATTTTTCTTCATTTATTTATTTTCAGCATAACAGTATCATTATTTTTTCACCACACCCAGTGCTCCATGCAATCTGTGCCCTCTATAATACCCACCACCTGGTACCCCGACCTCCCACCCCTCCGCCACTTCAAACCCCTCAGAGTGTTTTTCAGAGTCCATAGTCTCTCATGATTCCTCTCCCCTTCCAATTTACCCCAACCCCCTTCTCTCTAACTCCCCATGTCCTCCATGCTATTTGTTATGCTCCACAAATAAGTGAAACCATATGATAATTGACTCTCTCTGCTTGACTTATTTCACTCAGCATAATCTCTTTGAGTTCTGTCCATGTTGCTAGAAAAGTTGGGTATTCGTCCTTTCTGATGGAGGCATAATACTCCATAGTGTATATGGACCACATCTTCCTTATCCATTCATCCGTTGAAGGGCATTTTGGTTCTTTCCACAGTTTGGCGACCATGGCCATTGCTGCTATAAACATTGGGGTACAGATGGCCCTTCTTTTCACGACATCTGTATCTTTGGGGTAAATACCCAGGAGTGCAATGGCAGGGTCATAGGGAAGCTCTATTTTTAATTTCTTGAGGAATCTCCACACTGTTCTCCAAAGAGGCTGCACCAACTTGCATTCCCACCAACAGTGTAGGAGGGTTCCCCTTTCTCCACATCCCCTCCAACACATGTTGTTTCCTGTCTTGCTAATTTTGGCCATTCTAACTGCTGTAAGGTGGTATCTCAATGTGGTTTTAATTTGAATCTCCCTGACGGCTAGTGATGATGAACATTTTTTCATGTGTCTAATAGCCATTTGTATGTCTTTATTGGAGAAGTGTCTGTCCATATCTTCTGCCCATTTTGTGATATGATTGTCTGTTTTGTGTGTGTTGAGTTTGAGGAGTTCATTATAGATCCTGGATATCAACCTTTTGTCTGTACTGTCATTTGCAAATATCTTCTCCCATTCTGTGGGTTGCCTCTTTGGTTTTCTTGACTGTTTCCTTTGCTGTGCAGAAGCTTTTGATTTTGATGAAGTCCCAAAAGTTCATCTTCACTTTTGTTTCCTTTGCCTTTGGAGACATATCTTGAAAGTTGCTGTGGCTGATATCGAAGAGATTTCTGCCTATGTTCTCCTCTAGGATTCTGATGGATTCCTGTCTCACATTGAGGTCTTTTATCCATTTTGAGTTTATCTTTGTGTACGGTGTAAGAGAATTGTCGAGTTTCATTCTTCTACATATAGCTGCCCAGTTTTCCCAGCACCATTTATTGAAGAGACTGTCTTTTTTCCACTGTATATTTTTTCCTGTTTTGTCGAAGATTACTTGAACATAGAGTTGAGGGTCCATATCTGGGCTTTCTACTCTGTTCCACTGGTCCATGTGTCTGTTTTTATGTCAGTACCATGCTGTCTTGGTGATCACAGCTTTGCAATAAAGCTTGAAATCAGGTAACGTGATGCCCCCAGTTTTATTTTTGTTTTTCAACATTTCCTTAGCGATTCGGGGTCTCTTCTGATTCCATACAAATTTTTGGATTATTTTCTCCAGCTCTTTAAAGAATACTGGTGGAATTTGATCAGAATAGCATTAAAAGTATAGATTGCTCTAGGCAGTATAGACATTTTAACTCATAAATGGCATAATCCGTCTTTTATTATCACTTAAAACATTTTCTTTACATAGTTTTTACTTTTAGAAAATATTCTGCATTATGTTACCCTTTAATTATATTACCAGGTTACCTTCTCTGTATCATTCCAGTTTCAGAATGGGTGCTGGAGAAGCCAGCAGTATTTTGTCATCTTTTGACTCCTATACACATATCTTTACCTCATTCTTTTTCAAAGCTATATACTCTTCCAGTGTATGAACATATGTAAATGTTAAAATCATTCCCATATTAAGAATTAAACTGGCGTTAGCATTTCAATTTGTTTTTTTCATAGTTATTTCAATCTAATTTCATATTATATATCTTGCTGCTATGAATCTCTTTTTAAAGAGATTTTATTTCTTTATTTGAGAGAGAGAAAGAGTGTCCATTCGTGCATGAGAGAGAACATACCAGCAGGGGCAGAAGGAGTAGGGTGGGGAGGCAGAGCGAGAAACAGACTCCCCATTGAGAAGGGAGCCCGACAAAGGGCCTGATCCCAGGATCTCAGATCATGACCTGAGCCAGTGGCAGATGCTTAACTCACTGAGCTACCCAAGTGTCCATGTTGTGAATAGCTTTGTGCCTTTTTTTTTTTTTTTAAATAACTGTGTATTTGGAAGCATTCCTATATTTGGAACTTCTGGGGCAATAGGTATGTGCTTTTTATGTTTTTATACACATTGGCAAGTTACTATTTAAGAATGTTATACACCAAACCCTTCTAAAATAGTTGCAACAACTTACTTCCTCAGACCCTTCACAGGACAGATATTATCAATAATACGATTGGTCTTTTGCAGTCTTTCTTAATTGATAAATAATATGTCTCATCATTCATGTTTTATTGAGTTTAATTACTTATGAGACTAAGAATATCCTACATGTGTATTATACTTTAGAATTTCTTCTAATATGACTTCGTTATTCATATCCATTGTCAACGTTCCACTTGATCAAAGGGCTTTGTTTTAGTGATCTGTAAGAATACTTTGAATAAATGTTTACATAATTCCATATTTCCCATTTGGATTATTCTTTATATGTGTTGCTTTTGCCAAGGAATTTATTGTTTCCTGTTTTATTATTTTTTCTCTGCAGTAGTTTGTCCCTCCAATTTCCATTTTGTCCTCCTTTCCTCCTTTAGATATTCTCTGGGTGAATATGTGATGGGGGATATGGGATGTGGCAAGGTGGGCTATACATGATTTTGTGGCAGTAAATAGGAAACCAAAATTCTGGATCTGACACCTAGGTGAGGCTTTTCTATACATTGGCCTCTGCTGTAACTCTATTTTTTTTTAAAGATTTTATTTATTCATTTGACAGGCAGAGATCACAAGTAGGCAGAGAGGCAGCAGAGAGAGAGGAGGAAGCAGGCTCCCTGCCCAGCAGAAAGCCCAATGCGGGGCTTGATCCCAGGACCCTGGGATCATGACCTGAGCCGAAAGAAGAGGCCTTAACCCACTGAGCCACCCAGATGCCCCTGTAACTCTATTTTTAATGAAATGGACACCACCTAGGTTTGAGCAGCAAGGATATTTTCTGTTGCTGACTGCCAGTCTTGCCATTTCTTCCTATCTGAAATTATAGTCTTTCTACTTTTCACTTCTTTCTAGTTGGAATAGATTTTACATCACATCTGCCTTTAATTACTCAAGGCAAATTGGTGTATCTGAGTTAGAATGCAGAGGTCTTGATTGGAGATGATAGCCTGTTGGAGAGAGCAGTCAATGCAAGCATAGAAATAAGAGGATGTAAGAAGATACTTAGGGAATGAGCCCCTGTAACATGAGCTTGTTTGGAAGGTGAGTGAGATGATTGCATGTGAAAGAAGAATTGAGATAATTTCAAGGTATCCAAATTGAGAAACCGTGCTATACTATCATTTGCTGAGTTGGGAGATATTATAGGAGAAACAGATTTGGAGCAATGGAAAGAACAGTAGGGGAGTTTGGAACATGCTGAACTGGATACACCTGTGGGATTTTGAAGATGGCAGGCATGGGGTAGCTAGTTTCAAACCAAAGAGAGAGGAATAGCTTCAAAACTGTAAACATCAGAATCTTAAACATAGGAATCACAAAGTCATGGCATTTGGAGATATCACCCAGGTGGAGGTTGTTCACCTAGAAAGCAGCAGACATAGATAGAGCACTATAGAGTATCAATATTCAAGAACAAGTAGAAAGAAAAATGAGAGACTACTGAAGTTGGAGAAAAAGATTTGTGTATCATGTCACAAACAGAAGAATTTTGTAGGAAGGACACAACTGTTTCAATGAAGTCTTACAAGAGTGAGTCGTTATATAGATTAGACTGGGGAAAGAATGCTGTGGTCTAACTTTATCCAGAGACTGGGCTCCCCCTGCTGAGATATCTTCTGTGAGGGGAGGAGGGTTCTGAACTTTCCTTGAGACCAATCTGACATAGTGAGTTCTTGGTGGGTGTCTTTTCTTAGAAATTTTCCAACCTGAGAATATCTGAACGCAGAGTAAATCACCTCAACTTTAGCTCTTAGAGGAGAATATTTGTCTCCTCTTTATGTTGGTGAACTTTGTTGCAATACTGATAAGAGCCAGGACAGATGCTCTGTTGTGGAGAATACTAACTAAAGATAACTAAAGAAAAGAGAATGCATGGTCTACTCTGGTGTTAGACATGGGGCATGTCTTTGTTTAACCCCTTGACCTCCAGGAGGGGGTCTGTTATTCCAGTTCACCAGGGCTGGGACTTTACATTGAGCTTTGTTCCAAATCCCTATCTAGTCATTGTCTTTCCATCTAACTGTATTTTGGGCCCTTATTTTCCTAGAAAACCTCCTGGGCTGCTGTTAACTGGGCAGGTCTAAAATTATATGCCAGGAGTTATGTGATTTGTGTCTCTGGGAAAAAAATTATTTTGATATCATTTGTATTCTGACTGAAAATTGTAATGACAACTTTGTCAGGTATTTATTAGTAAAGAGAAGAGACAAGTGATAGTGTATCACTTTACAGAGCTGAAAGTGGGGGATAATATTGAAGAAGGCTTAGAGGGTTATCTGTAGATCACTGTAACAATAAGCCATGATATTTTTATTTTCAGTCTATGAGACGTATCCAGTCCAAGACCATGGTGGCCTCATTCAACTTGAGCAGCTTCAATCTGGGCCCCTTCATCCTGCTGGGAATCCCAGGGCTGGAGGAGTTCCATGTCTGGATTGGGATTCTCTTCTTTATTATTTATCTTGGGGGTCTTGCAGGCAACAGTGTCCTTCTCTACCTTATTTCCATGGAGCGTAGCCTTCATGAGCCCATGTTCTTTTTCCTCTCCATGCTGGCTGCTACAGATATCATCCTGTCTAATACATGTGTACCCAAAACACTCAGCATCTTCTGGCTAGGTCCTCAGAAAATCACCTTTCCTGCCTGTCTTACTCAGATGTTCTTTCTCCACTACAGCTTTGCCATGGATTCTGCCATTCTGCTGGCTATGGCATTTGATCGTTATGTTGCTATTTGCTTCCCCCTAAGATACACCACTATTCTCACCCGTCAGAGTATTACTAAGATTGTAATGGCTATTGTTGGCAGAAGCTTTTTGATCATCTTCCCATGTGTGTTCCTATTAAAGCGACTCTCTTTTTGCCGAACTCCCATCATACCGCACACATACTGTGAGCACATAGGTGTTGCACAACTCGCCTGTGCGGACATCTCCATCAACATCTGGTATGGCTTTGCTGTACCTATACTGACTGTTACATCAGACCTGATCCTTATTGGCATCTCCTACAGTCTCATCCTTCGTGCCATCTTTAACCTTCCATCCCAAGATGCCCGTCAGAAAGCTCTCAACACGTGTGGTTCTCATGTTTGTGTCATTCTTATGTTCTACACACCATCCCTGTTCTCTGTTCTCACCCATCGTTTTGGTCACAAAATTCCGCACTCCTTCCATATACTGGCTGCCAACCTCTATGTAGCCATCCCTCCTGCACTCAATCCAATCATCTATGGGGTGAAGACCAAGCAGATTCGGGAAAAAATCATCCTACTCCTCTTCCCTAAAGGGAACCAGTGACATGAGACTGAGAGCTTGGGAAAGGAAACAGGTAACTATATTGACTTTGGAATGCATTTCATTTTTTTACAGCTAAAATATCTGTAATGGTGATTTAAATACATATGAAATCCTAATGGTGATTTAAATACATTCTCCATGTGCTGGAGGAATCTGTAAGATAAAGTAAGGAGGTAGATGTCAAGAAAGGCAGTAAAATAAGTTGAAGAAGATATGTCTGCTTGAAAACATAGATCACATGGTAATTTCTATCTCATTTTGAGATAGATTTCCAAGATTTATGGGATAGAATATTGATTGTATTATAATGTGGAAAAAATAGAATATAATTCTTAATTAACAGATTAAAAGAGATAACTAAAGGTCTAACAATTTGAGCTATCTTTGTTGGATACGTTCCAGATGAAAGATGGTAAAGCTAACAGCAAATGATTACCATCCTTAGGAATCATCCAGGAAGATTAATCATCAAAAAGCCTGGTTCTCAAACATAGATGAGTACCAAAATCACCTGGGGGATTTGGTAGAAATACGAAGTCCCAGGTTCTATCCTACTTCAATGGACCTCTCGTTCTTTAACAGCTCTCTAGGTGATTCTGACACCTAAGAAATTCTGGATCCTTCCAAATCTGAAAAGTCCTAGTCTTTTGAAATACCCATATACTTGGTTCTTCTAGTAATTTCCTAGCTTGGAAGTAAGATAGGTGTCTTTCATGCTCCCCATAATTGCCTCTTGCTTAGTATTAGTGATCCATCTTAAAATTCCATAACTGTAAATATCATATCATCAAAATATATTATTAGTTGTCTATCTTATTATAGTCTTTGAAGGATTTCACTTCTGGCACAAAAAATTCTCATGATGATTTTAATGAATGCAGAGTTGACCCATTAATAACTTTGTGTCATAGACTCTAAAGAGAGCCATGGTACTATATTTCATCTCCCATGCTTTTCTACAGTGTGAGCTTGCCATTCCCACGTTACAGTTGGAGTCTAATTCTACTTGTCTTGGATCTGGGTTAAACGTAGCGGCTCCTTGATAAACAGAATTCAGTGAAAGTGACATTCTGAGCCTTCTGAGGTTAGACCACAAAAATCTTTGCAGCTTCCATTTGGGTCTTTTGAAATGATTTATCTTGGTATGGTCTGTCTTAGAACCCAAATACTGAGCTACAAGTATCCCAAGCAAATGGAAAAGCCACGTCTAAATATTCTGGGCAACGACTCCAGTTGAGATCTCAGCCACCAGTCTGCAACAAGTACCAGTCATGTCGGTAAAATACCTTGAGACTTCAGATATCTGTAGGCTCAGTTGGCATCTCTTGGTAATGTATGAGGGACTGAAAGAGAGAGCTACTCAACCAATTGAACATTATCATAGAACCACATGAAGTAATAATTTACTGTTTTAAGCTAATAAACTTGGGAATGGTTTTATGCAGCAATAGGTAAATGATGCAGAACTTGGGTGCTAGTATAGCAAAACCTAAAACATGTAGCATTAGCTTTGGCATAGACAACAAGCAAAAACTGAAGGCCTAAAAGAAGCTGTTAATGGAGGCCAAAGACAGTGAGGAAATTGTTATTTGAGGCTGGAGAAAAAGGTATAGGTACCATGTAGTTATCAGAAGTTTGAAAATTCCATAACTTGGAAAGCAGAAAATAGGCCTAATTAATTGATGCATTTGGCCAAGGAGATCTTGAAGCTGACTACCGAAAATATCAACATTATTTTTATGCTACAGATGACAAGTACAGATAGATGTAAGCTAAACTGAAATTTTTCAGTGTTCCAGCATAAATTGGAGTAAATGCAAAGGAGTCATGGCTGGCTAAAATCAAATGAAACAGAAATCTTCCCCAAGCCTCTCCAAATGACAAAAGACTCTCAAATGGGAAAAATATGTCCTCACGGGATAATACCATTTCTAGGAGGAGACTATAAAATCCTTTGCTAAGAATAGAAAAATATTTAAGGGTATGCCTATTTAATTTTTTCAATTAGATAATAAACTTCTAGGAATCTTAAGGCTATTTTCCCAGAGAACCATAACTTTTCAGACAAAATCAGACAGGGGGCAAACTGGGATATATTTGGGGGTACTTTTTTTGTCTAAAGGAATAAACCCTAAAGGATTCATAAATAACTACAGTTTTTATGAGAAAGTTACAGAGGTAAGCACCATCAGCTTCGACTAAAAGGGACTGTTAATGCAAAATGAAAAAAAGGCCTTTGGATCTCCCACTTCACTAGGCAGGAAGCAGGTGAAGAAAAATACACAAGAGGTAAAAACAGGGCATTACTTAATGAGCAGCAAAGATGACAGAGAGTATAAAGCCAATTGCCCATAGGTTAAACAAAAGCTATGGAAAATCATTCCCTGGGAGTAGGAGTAGGATTGGGTCCTTGTTAAGAAACCAGTAGTATTACCCTCCTCCTGGATTTTTAGAAACTATAATGGACTAGTGACTGTAATGTGACTCTCCCAATATTTTCATATAAGGATAATTTGCAGCTCTCTATCTCAGCATCACCAGAGTGTGCTGGCTGTGTAGATGGCAGATTTTTTCTTATTTCTTGACTTCTTAGGTCTTCAGATTGAAAGGAACTGCGTTCAGGGATCTGCATACAAGGAACTGAACTGAAGGAGCCCTATTCACAAATGCCCTGCTAAAGAAGTTGAGATCCCGGATTTTTGAACTAGTTGCATAATAGGAATGAGACCTTGGGAATCTTAGGGCAGAGGTGAACGTATTTTTTTTTTTAATTTTTGTTTTGTTTTGTGACTGTTTTTGTATGTAAAAGGAGATCTGTGTTATTATGGCCTAGGGTGCCCTGTTGCTGGTGATGAGTTTGAAAAAATGGATGTGATAGATGTGACATTTCAGGATATCCAAGGGTGGGTTATAAGAACCCTTACATCTTCTTCATTGGTGTCCTTGGGTAGATACTTGCATTTTTGGACACTCTTCCCAAAACACAGCCACCATCCCATGAGAATCCCAGACTGCACGTAGAGTTTATGTGCTTAACAGCCTGGCTGAGCTACTAGTTACCAGCTGGAATGAACTGCATCAGTTGCTTAGAATGAACTGCATCTCCATCCACAATCTGACTGCAGCCTCAGGAGAGAAAGAGGGAGAAGGAGAGACCCCAAACAACTGCATGTGTGATCCCAGGAGATCTACAGAATCATGAAATAATAATAAATTGAATGAAACCACTACTTTTGGGGGTAGTTGGTTATGCCATAATAAATAATTGGAAGAACCTGACTCTCAGTACTCTGAATTTTTCTCTAAAGATCTTGACCATCCTACCTCAACTACTTCATTCCTTATAAATACCATAGAATGTGTGTTTCCACAAATTCACGCAAATTATAATAATCTGAATTTTAGGCATTCAGTTCCTGACCCATTACCATCTATTTTCACTCTCGTGAATCCCAGTTCAATAATCTCTCTACCTTTTCAATGCATTTATAATGAGTTGATCTTATTATCTTCTCACATTTCCCCATTCTTCTCCTTTTTCTCTCCTCTTTACCAGCCTTAATTTTATGATTCATTCTTAGAATTACTGTCGAATACAAATTATTTCTCTCCTTTCACCATCTTTTTGCAACACACCCACACCCAGAACCACATATACTTCACTGTGCTTTTCCAGTAATTGATTTCTAAATCTAACTTCTCACTCTATGTCTGCAGGTAGGGAGTAAAAATTGTAAATACGCTGACTCATGTTATTTAAATTCAGCATTGCTGAACTAAGAATGTCTTTTTAGTTATAAAGAGACCACAGTAACTTGATAATGATAGGGAAACATAATTTCACTTAGACAACAGAAACAAATTGGGACTTCTCTGTGCAAGCTGGTGTATATGCACCCGAGTTTTATAATTCATGGCAATCATATCACATTTCTCCATTTATTTTTGTACTCGTTTTTATGGTTTTGTTTTGGGGTTATTGGGTTTTTGCCTCCCTCAGGCCCTAAGATCCCCCAGCAAGTAGCTGCTTCCTTGGGCTGTGTGAGTGGCTTGGGCAGTTTAATGGATCTATATGCTGTTTGGTCCTGCCAACATTCAATATCTGGAGTTAGGGCATCTCAGTGATGTAGAACCTCTCAGGCCTTGCCTGGTCCCCGACAGAGCAACAAGCACCGTCATCCTATTTAATTCTGCTAAGGATCCTCTGTATCAAGTGCTATTATCTTATTTTTAATATAATATAATTAATATAATAATATTATTGCAATATCCCCATTTTGTAGATGAAAAACTGAGGGTCAGAGAAGGTCTTACTTTGCCCAAATTCATACAGCTAGTAAATGGAGGACCTGGGATTTAACCCATACAATCCAGTCTCAAAATCCACATTCCCAATCCCTAAACCTTAAGGCTTGGGAAAGGCCCAATTTGGGGAGTGGATTACATTTTAAATGCTATGCACTTGTTTACCCACCTTTACTAAATTTAGTTTCTTGAAAAAAAAATTTCCTCACCACTGGTATGTGTATACGTGGATCTCACTAGCTTTGCTTGGACATTGGGACTATCTACCTCCCAGTAACAAAGCCCACCTTCCTCCCGCAAGTGGGTAACTTTCAGTCATTTCTGAAGACCCTCAGGCTGCCATCACTGGTGCCTACAGATCCGCACCAGTCCAGAGCCATTACTGTCCCACTACCAATTAGTGAAATGTCCTTATTGCCTCAGTATCCATTCCTCTGTCCATGGCCTCCTGCAGCTCCTCTGCCCATTGCAATCTATTCAAAATTTCTCAGCTAGTAAATGTCAGACCTGGGATTCAAATCTATATCTCTTTCATTTTAATTTCTTTTATTTTCTATAGGATATAAACTCTATAATATAGAGTTTATATAAATATAGAATATAAATTCTAATATAGAGTATAAACTCTATGAGTTGCACTAGATTATGTATGTTTTTATACTTCTGAATCGCTTTCTAAAAATCTTGAACTAATTTACACACCAACTTGCATGAAAGGATTCACAGAGAAATGTTAAATATAATTGTGCTCTGAATATGTACTTCTCGTTCAGTACCATGAGTCAGATGTTTAGGGTTGGAATGAGGGAGGGAGGGGAGGGATAACTAAGATGTTTACAGTTCTATGAGATCTGCCTGGTGAGTACCGTTGAAGTGAATCTGAGTCCACTTTGTCCACTCTTCCTTAGAAATCTATCTTCCCATGGCTCAGATATACCCTAGTCTTGGGTAGTTCCAGATGACAATCCAGTCCTGGGAGGAAATGCTATTGTAATTTGTAAGAGTCTCTCCCAACCCAATCATTTCCACTTCTAATATTGCACCTTTCTTCTGTAGGTACTTAGATACTTGGCCCGAGTGAAGGAGAATATTGAGGTACAATTTAAAGGGCCACCATGTCATTACCATTACCTCAGTGTGTTATAGGAGAAGAATGTTGGATCTTTGGATCAGTAGCTTATCTTCTTACCTAATTAGACGAAGGAGAAAAGACAAATAATTACCCTAACAAAGTCATAAACTGTTAAAGGGAAATAAAGACTCCAGCTCAAGGTCAATGTGGAGAAATTCAGATGAAGTAGAGTGGTAATTGTTTTCTGGTTTGAAAACAAGAGAACAATCTTGAGATTGTTTTCTTGAGGGCAGGTAATATGTGGTATTGAATTAACCAGGAATTGGAAAGGAAGGCATGCAAAATCTAACTCAAGGTATATCTCTTCCCAGTCTATCCTCATCCTGTGTCACCTCCTTTCTTCCTAGCTTTCCTTCCCCAACCATTTGACACAGTATGGCTACATGTTTTTGTTGTTGTTGTTGTTGTTTGTTTGTTTGTTTGAGACCTGGGCAGATATTAACTTACTATAGGATAGTGATGACATTTCTCCTGCCTTAAAAAATATCCATCCTTTATGAGAAGACTCTGATATGACTGGCTATATGTGCCAGTCTCCCCAGGGATCTTATTTGCTAATTCACCACTCCTTTTAACAGCTAGGACCTTTGGTGCTCTGAGCCACACCATAGCCTCCCTGGGTCAAAGAAGCCTTCAGAAGGTGGAGATAAATAAGACCAAATCATACATCCAGGAGCTATGTTACTTGTGCTGGATCAAGATTTTTCCAGTATGGTTAACCACCAAGGCTGGGGTGAGTGTTAAATGGATGAAATGGACTAACAACATAAGGTTGAGGACAATTCTGTAAAGCCAGGAGGAGCAGTAGGGGAAAATACAGAAGGAAGATAATCATACAAAGTTATTGATGTCCTTGGTCACTCTGATTGTCCCCTGAGTCCATTATTAAAGGTATGGTTCCTTTAATTCCTCAGGTGTTTGCATAGCCTAATTGCCTATACTCCATCTTTTCTTTGTGCTTCAGTCCTTTATGTTGCTGTTAGAGATTTTAGTCTCTTGCTGTTTCCTTTATGGGCTCAAGGCAAGCAATTCAGATAAATTTCTGGGGACAGCCTTTCTTAAAACAATGATGAATTCAGAATTTCTTGACACTAACTGCATTTTGTTCTCACTCATATCACCTTGGCAGGAGTGAATCTATTATCTAACTCTCATCCATCTATCTATCTGTCATCTATCTATCTATGATCTATTTATCATCTATTGATTAGAAAGTAATCTTGTGCTTGAGTACCTAAAATCCTCACAGTGTCCCCAGAAAGCCTAGGGGATCAGCAAACTCATCTGATTTCCAACCTCACCAGGGTCCAACTACAGCTATCACCCAAATTTCAATCAAATTCTCTAATTCTTTCCAGTAATTTCACATGCAGGAATCTTAGAAGCCCACAAACCAGGAATCTCTGCTTCAGTATCTCCAGCTTCTATTGTCTTTTTCGGGACAAAACCAGATGACTGTCTTACTTAACAGCCTAATAGAAATTCTTCCTTTCACTCAAATAAGATACAAAATTTTCTTCATCTTTGCTGTCTCTTAGTGGCAGTACGGAACATGTTCATTCCTATTGTACTGAAGGATCCCAAATACCACAATTTTTTCTCTGTTCCAAAGGAGTTTAATGAGGGGAACACAATGACATCATCATATTGATGGGATTGGGGTCATGGAGGAGCGATTCTATCTCAGATCTCAGGAGAGTCCACCAAACCCAGTTACCTGAGAAGTCATCTGGGATATCTCTGAAGATCTTAACTTAAAAGTGGATGAAATCACAGTGCCTTCACCCTTGGATTACAGACTCAAGAGAAGTCAATATGTCTTTCAACTTGAGGAACTAAATGACGTTTCTTCTTCTGACAGGCAAGTACACAGACCAATGAACTGAGACGTGCAAAAATATGAGAAATATCTGTATTATACCACATGCTTCTTAAATTATAGAAACTGTTTTATGAGATGTTTTCTGTGATTTTTCTCAATTCCCTGACAACCTTATGAAGTAAGAATTATCATCTGCATTTTATATTAGCAAACTGAGAACAGAGGGGAATAAGACACCTAACAAGTAACTGCAATCAGGCCAGATTTTGAACCCAAGCAGTCTCAATTCAGTCTCTGATCTCTTATTTTCCAGGCTACATAAAGAGGGTGACAATCTTAGGAAATGAGTTAACACAAGAGTTGTCTGAAGCATTTGAGGGAGACTCAGATTAGGACACTAAATTTTATTTCCTTTGTGAAGCTTTCTCAAATAAGAATGGCTTATATATCTTTTCTTCATAGCATACATCAGCATAGAATTTCCACATGTATATTGGAGATTACTTGATTAATTATGTCTTCTTGTTAGCAAGCCCAGTGTAACATGGATTATGCATATTCTTACTATTTAGTATGAACAAAACATCTATAAAAGTGTCTGTACATAGTAGGCTGTTAGTAATGCGCTTTTGACAAAGTAATAAACTGAAAGAGCAACTTAAAAAACTTTAATATTAATATTAATAGAAATAGTAATATAAGTATTAATAGAAATATTAATTTCATAAAATTGGAAACCTGAGACACTGAAGAGGAATAGTGCTTGTCTGATGTAGATTGTTTATATATATAGACTTAAGGAAAGGAGAAATACTCTCAGAGTCAGAGGTCCGGACATTGAAAATGAGTGCCCCAAGAAAGCATACAATTTCTGCCATTTGATTTGTACAAGCCTCTTCCAGATGACTGCTTCTGAGGATATCAGATATGGGAGCTAAGCATCATAAAATTATTGAACTATACACGCTTTGTAACTGATTTCCCAGATAGGTGAAAGATTATATTTCATTAATTTTTCTATTGTTTAAAAACCACAGGTATTCTCTGGATAGAATTAAAACAATTTATACTTTCCAAGATGGACATTGAAATGTTTATTGTTTATTATTTCATTATTTCATTATTATTATTATTATTATTAATTTATTGAAATGTTTATAGTTAGGAATTATGACTCTGACTTCACCTACAAGGATCTCTCAAAGCAAGATGACTCCAGTGAAAGATGCCTCCCTCACTCTTTTCTGCTTGGCTGTTGTCATAATTTCAATCTATAGTTCAGTCACTCCCCAAAACCTTCTTTTACTTAAGTCACCTGTGAGCCCCTGGTCTGGGACTTTCTACTTCCCTTCCTATGGCATGCTTCACTTGGAGACTTCGGGGCATGCTTCACTCACACACCTGTGAGGCTCGTGGCCTGGCCATTTGTATCAGGGCTCATACTTTAAGGCAAACAAAACACACTAAGTCAGATATATCTTATAATCCAACTAAATCATGTGGCCAATCAAGAAAGCAGATAGAAATGTATTATATCCGTAGATTAGATTAGACTATAAATGTATTGAAGAGCTAAATAGGAGCACATTCTAGAGTATATTGAGTGAAAAGAACATGATGGGGATCTGGTGAGAAAAGAGCTTGTCTGAGCCAAAGAAACACAGTTTTTCAATTGTGATCACTTAAAAAAAGTCTGTTAAATTCATTTGTTGTGTTCAACATTTTATCCATTTCCCAATTAAATGCTGTTTTTTGGTCTTATGTATGTAAGGCATTAATGTCAATTGTAGAAAAAATGAGACTCAAATTTCGTAATGTATGTAAGATACACATACACTATGGGGCAGGAGACATACACATTCAGAAAGCAGTTTATATTTCTTAAGGGAGGTATGCTGAAGATGTAGGACTGTCTCACCACAGCAGCAGGGATCATAGAAGGGCCATGATCATAGAGGGGAACATAGTCATGTGGATTTTGAGAGTCTGTTAAATAGTGGTTTGCCAGGTGACCAAGGGGAATAGCTATTCTGTGCCCCCAAAAGGCAGCATGTAAAAAAGCACACAGATGTGATAAAACATGATTTTGGACATCTCAAAAACAGATATGCCTGGAACATGAAGTATGTGGTGGAGTAGGATTGTAAACAATCTAAGGTAGATGGGAAAGAGCAAAAGCAAGAGCTTTGCATGCCATATCAAGATCCTAGCAGGATGGTTGAATAATATTCCATTGTCTATGTGTACCACAACTTCTTTATCCATTCATCTGTTGAAGGGAGAGAAATCAGAGAGAGATACAAACCGTGAGAGACTATGGACTCTGGCAAACACTGAGGGTTTCAGAGGGGAGGGGGTGGGGAGAGAGGGTAATAGGGTGATGGGTATTAAGGAGGGCATGTGTTGTGATGAGCAATGGGTGTTATATGCAACTAATGAATCATTGAACACAATATCAAAAACTAACGATGTACTATAAGTGGGTTACTGAAGTTAATAAAGAAAAAAAAAAAGGTCCTAGGAGAAAATGGAGCTCACAGTTACATTAGGAACATTCAGGGCCGTTTAATACAGAAACCATTTTCTGTATTAGGTAAGGGTAGGGTAGTTAAGGGTAGGGAAGTCACTAGTGTTTGTGAAGTTCCTGGATTAGTGACAGGAGGCTCTGTTGTCATCCCTTGGACTGAGGGGACAAGAGGAAGACATGGTTATAAGAAGAAACCAAGGCCAGAGAAGGATATTTAGAGAGATAAAACCAGCTTGCAGCAATCCTTTGGGGAGGGAGTTGAAGGAATAAATCCCTCACCTGCCTTTAATCCTCTGTTGGTGTTTCTTATGGTCAATGCCAATCAGAAGTGAGAGAGCAAGAGAATCTGGACTGGACTATTTCCAATGTCCCAGGAACTAGAACATAATGGGAAGTGGTGGAGTGTAGACAAGAGGAGGTCAATATAAAGGATTCTGAGTAGCATACAATAAAAAAGGTTATATTTGTGTTATTGTTAATGAATTTCACATGATAAAATATTTCCTAGCAATGTAGAGTCTTCACTGAAAGATGGAAAACCTAGAAATAGGCATATTAGTTACAAAGCTATTTTAATACCCCAGGCAAGAAATGAGGAAAGCATGAATTGGAGTAGAACTGCTGGGAATGAAAGAGAGGCAAGAAACTGAATGGTTATGTGGGAGGAATAAGTGACATCTAGGATGATCCATTTCATTTTCTAACCACTTTCAGGAAGACAAAGCCGTGTGTTCTCTTCATCATTATGCTTTCTGCATTGGTCACCAATGACACTGCCTTCCATCCTTCCACATTTATTCTACTTGGAATCCCTGGGATGCAAGACCAGCACACGTGGGCTGCCATCCCCTTCTGCTCCATGTATATCCTTGCTCTCATTGGCAATGGAACCATCATCTATATCATCATGACAGATAGAACTCTGCATGAGCCAATGTACCTCTTCCTGTGCCTACTTTCTATCACTGACCTGATTCTCTGTTCCACCACGTTGCCCAAAATGCTAACAATCTTCTGGCTTAGGTCCCACATAATTTCCTACCATGGCTGTCTCACTCAGATGTTTTTTGTTCACACTGTCTTTGCCACAGAGTCAGCTGTTCTACTGGCCATGGCTTTTGACCGCTATGTGGCTATCTGCCGACCACTTCATTACACTTCCATCCTCAATGCCGCAGTGATTGGGAAGATTGGTCTGGCATGTGTGGTCCGTGCCCTCCTCTTTGTTTTTCCCTTTGTCATCCTCATCGAACGCTTGCCCTTCTGTGGACATCACATCATCCCCCACACCTATTGTGAGCACATGGGCATTGCCAAGCTGGCTTGTGCCAGCATCAAGCCCAACACCATTTATGGTCTCACGGTGGCACTTTCAGTCACTGGCATGGATGTGGTCCTCATTGCCACCTCCTATGGCTTGATCCTGCGGGCTGTGCTGCGCCTGCCCTCCAAGGATGCCCAATTCCGAGCATTTAGCACTTGTGGAGCCCACATCTGTGTGATTCTTATTTTCTATGTCCCTGCCTTTTTTTCCTTTTTCACCCACCGCTTTGGCCACCAAGTACCTCCTCACATCCACATTGTACTTGCAAATCTCTATCTCCTTGTGCCTCCTGTTCTCAACCCCCTGGTCTATGGCATTAATACCAAACAGATCCGCCTGAGAGTATTTGGCTTTTTTATGGGAAGGAGGTAGCTAGACTTTCTGTGTACCCCAAAATCAGTGGTAAAAGTTACAATTAATCTGTCACCTTCCTTGAGCTAGAGATTTCGGTTTCTGGTAATTCTAGCAAGCCAGTATCACGTATTATCTGAAAGAGTTTGAAGTGTTTAGAATAACACATTTATACTTGCTGAATCTGCAGAATACTATTTTCCTGTTAGGCTATTATGTGGCTCATCATGTGGCTGTAGGTTTTGAATCTTTGAAGGAACACATCAGGAGGCATGGTAGTAGTACTTTTGACAGTAAGAACCAGTAAGTTACTCTATTTTCAGAAAACCCAGCCCTGGAAAGAAGAAAAGGGATCAAAAAAGACTTACTCACGTATAGCTTCAAGAAATTGAGAATGACACACACATCCACACTGATTGATTGACTGCCAGCACTTTCTTAGACCAAGACTGTTTGCAGTAACAGTGTCAACCTTAGACAAAAGATGGGCTGAGGCAGCCCAGGATCTTCTGGATCTGGCATTAGACCAGATGGAGAATGATGACTGCTAATCAACTCTTTGTAAGAAGTTTGGAAGCACATGTATCAGTGGGAAAGCCATAACTCAAGTTTCTCAAAGAATTGTTCCAAAAATGACACTGTGAGCTAAGATAGTCACTTCATTTCTGATGAGCTTTGTATTTTTGCCCGATATTCTCTGAGCGATGAACTTTACATGTAAATGATTTTGTGGGCCCCGATGGAGGTAGTCTGACCTTTTGTTTGCCTCATTTAGTCAACACTCTGGGTATATACAAAATACCAGGACATAGAGTTTGCTGCTAGTGCTAGCCAGGGTAACCCAGGTTAGTTAGAGTTAACAAGTAGCTTTCTCCAAAGAGCTGGCCCTCATGATTTAGCACAGGCTTGCCTTCCATAGGAGCTGGGGTGTTTGTCTTTGGATACCTTGAAAGAGATAAAAGCAGATAACCAGTTTATCCTCATACACAATACATCTGTCTTCTCCTAAGCCACTTTTTCACTGTATATTTTCTTTGATCAGAAACTCTCCATCTTCTAAGGCATTTGTACCACTTTTCAACTTCAGTATCCATGTCTTTCTTTTTCTAAGATCTGAGATTCAACTTATATAGACTTGATTTAATTTCTAATGTGATGTTTGAAGCATAGGGTCATCTAAGAAGATTTTTATTTTGCTATTATGAAATATATCACATAAAACCTGCCTTTCAAACCAGTATGTTATATAGCCATCAGCACTATGTATTTCCAAACATTTTGTCACATAAATAGTAACTTTATAACCATTATGCATAACTCCACATTCTGACATCTGCCCAGTCTTTGGACATCTCTAATTTACTAAGAACAACAGCAACAAGCCTTTTGCAAGAACTTTAGAAAGACTGCTTATTTATTCACTCTTTTAGTTGAACATTCATTCAAAAGTATATATTGAAGATCCACCATGTAATAGGTACAGTAGGCACTGAATTTCACAGGTGGATAAGACATAGTGTGTGACTTTAGGAAATTCGCACTCTAAGGAGAGAGGAAGTAACGTAATACAGCAGAATATGGCATTGCAGTGACAAGGTATAAAAGATCCTATTAAAGAAGAAAGTATGCCCATGTTAAGATAATTCTATTTTTTTTCTTACAATGAAATAATTATTAATTTATGATCCATCCTAAAACTAGGTTCTCTTGCTGTTGGGCTGAGGCAATGGTCTGACCTGTTTCTTGGTTTCAATCTTCTTATGGTTCCCATGACAAATAACTTAGCCATCCCTAAAAATTATATTAAAAAGTAATTGCAATAATGTGCTTCCTATATTTTGGGGAAAAGACAATTAAGTAACTGTGATAACTATCTCCCTGTTAAAAATTACTAAAACAAATTTAAGACTGGGTAAAATACACAAAATTATGATAATATGGAAGATGAATAGTAAAGCAAATTAATAAAAGAGAACAGAGATCTCAAAAATTAACTTAGTTTGTTTTCTTTCTAGAGGCTGAACATTGTATCATCATCTGATAATCAGAAAATTTGGGGTAAGCTCTTGCCCTCAAAAGATTATCTGCTTCTGGAAAATTCTTAAGGTTCCAATATGTGGATGCCTTAATAATTTTCCTTAGAAAAGAGATATTGTTAACTGGAAACATGTATTCAAAGATCAATTCCTCGGAGCCTCACTGCTGTGCTGGTTATTTACAATACCTGAGAAGTCTTCTCTAGTGAGGATCAGGGCAATCTTTTTTTGATGTTGTTTCCAAAGTATCCCGTCTCTTCTTTTAAGATTGTACGGTAGAGGGTAAATAGGTGGCTGGTGTGGGAAGGCAGGCCTTATTTGTAAACTTAGTTTTAAGTTTATCATCTTAACTAACATTATCAAAGTGGAAGAAAGTGGAATTCCCTACTGATATATAACACACAATTAACTTTTAAGGATTTTTAATCTGTGATTACCCTTTTAGTATCACATAAGTATCCTATTAGTAAGAATGAATTATGGACTGTAAAGACATTACTAAATCTTCAAGGTTCTTGTTTATTTCATTATGTATGTTATCAATACATTTTTAATATCTTTAAATGTAAAAATGAATATGTTTTGTCTAATCTAAAAAGTGAACAGTCATCATAAAGTTTATCTTACATGGATAATGAGACCTCTTGTAATAGAATTACAATTTGTAGAATGCAAAACCATAAGAGACTCTTAACTATAGGGAACTAACTAAGGGTTGCTGGAGGGGGAGTAGGGGGGACATGGGGTAACTGAGTGATGGGCATTATGGAGGGCACTTGTTGTAATGAGTACTGGTTGTTACATACAACCAATGAATCACTAACTTCTACCCCTGAACACATAATACACTATATGTGAACTAAATTGAATATAAAGTTTAAAAAAATTTAAAAACAGAAAGCAAAACAAACCTAATTATTTTTATTATGCTTTTTTTTAAGAAAATTATGCAAGCAAATCTTTGTGATAAGTAATGGTCATTTAGACAGCTCAAAGATAGTTTAAGTATCAAGACATCTTACCATTTTTCTTATTTTGAAATCAGGGCCTTCCTTTGGGAAATATAAAGTCAAGGAAAATTATCAGAGAAGACAAGATATGAATATAAGATATAAATGATAAAAGGCAATAATAACGGTAATATACTGAGAACACAAATCCATAAGAAACTTGCTTATTAAAACCTTTACTATATTTTTAAAAACTGAACTTTCAATGAAGCAATTTAAAGGTAAAAGAGAAAATGTTTAAAGATCTATATTTTTTAACAGTTGTATTCTTTTCTTCATAATTTATAGATTTTAAAATTATTTTTAACATATATTTGTATCAATATAGTTAGAATTACAGAAATATAAATATATTTATAAATAAACAAACATAAAATCGTAAGTTTAAAGCTATGAAACTAAGTTTAAAAGCATAACCAATGATATCAAGGTAATAAATAATGTATACATTATATAGAATTTATAATGTGAATACATTATAGCTATTTTCTAAATAGAAAAAATAGGTTAATTATCTACTATATAAATTAGAGTTCTCTGGAAAAATAATCTTAGAGTGGGCACAAACTAAAAGAACAATTTTGGGAATCAATTAATTCTCAAACTTTTTTAAAAGAGAGGAAGAAACAGAAGGAATAAAAAGGGAAAGAGAAAGAGACAGAGAGAAAGAGAGAAAGAGAAAAAGTAGGAAAGGGGGTGGAAAGAGAGGAGGAAAGAGGGTATCAGCCACAGATTAACAATGGAAAAATGTTATACTTACATGTTGGAGCAGACAGAGAGTAAGAGATATGTTAGAAATCCTACCACTTTAAATTATTTTCAGGACCATGTCAGTTATTCTTCTCCAGTCACCGTTTTGGATCTTCTGACTCTACCCAGAATGCAGGAACTTAACAGGTAGAACCTCTTCAATAGGCTTTTTCCTTTTTGGTGTGACTCAGGAAGATAACAGGAAGGAGACTTCTGAATCTATTATATGATTACAACTCTACTCATTCCAGTTAAAGAAAGCAGATCATTGGCTACATTATTTACTTTTTGATTTAGGTGTCTCAAAAATGAAAAATCTTGTGCACATCAAAATTTCTTCCAAAAACTAACCTTTGGACAGCTTATATTAGAACACAAAATTTTCTATTACTCAGGTTTTCCAGGGAAACCAGACCAATAGGAGATAGATAGATGATAAATAATTACAGAGATAGACAGAAACATAGATAAGTAAGTAGATGGATGGGAACATGATAGATAAACAGACAGATAAAAGAGGAGATTTCTATGTGTGATCAGTTATATACTAGGTAAAATGGACATTGAAATTCACAGGTGAATATGGCACAGTATATGACTTCAGGAAACTCATGCAGTAAGGAAAGAAGTTAAAAAAAAAAAAAGGCTCATACAATTTTAGAGTCTGTGAAGTCCCACAATCTGCTGTCTGTAAACTGGAGTCCTGGGAAAGCTAGTGGTATAATTCAGTCTGAGACTAAAGGCTTGGAAACTAAGGAGCTGATAGCATGAGGCTCAGTAGGAGACCTGAGGCCTGAGAAGCAAGAATGCTGATGTTCAAGGAAAAAGATGGATGTTCCAGTTCAAACAAAGAAAGCAAGTTCAACTTTTCTCTCCCTTTTAGTTCTATTTAGGCCCTCGGTGGATTGGACGGTACCTGGCCACATTAGTGACTACTATCATTACTTAGTTCACTGGTTCAAATGCTAATCTCACCCCACCTCCAGAATGCTCCCAGAGACACACCCACAAATAATGTTATATTAACATTTTAGGCCAGTTAAGTTGACACATAGAGTTAACCATCAGAAATTCTTATTGGGTTTGCAATTGTGCCTGCGCTACATTATTTTTAAAAAGAATCAGAAATATGAACCTCTTATTGGGTATACCACTTGCAAATATCTTCTCCTATCCAGTAGGCTGCCTTTTCATTTTGTTGATGGTTTCCTTTGCGGTGCAAAATATTTTGGATTGATATAATCCCACTTGTTTATTTTTGCATTTGTTTCCCTTGCCTGGGGGACATATCTAGAAACATGTTTCTACTGATCTTGTCAGAAAAATTACTGCCTATGTTTTCTTCTAGTAGTTTTATGGTTTCAGGTCTCATATTTAGGTCTTTAATCCATCTTAAGTTTATTTTGTGTAGAGTGGAAGAGGATGGTCCAATTTCATTTTTGGTTTTGTTTTGTTTGTTTGTTTTTTGCATGCAGCACCATTTGTTGAAGAGATTGTCTTTACCTCATTGCAAATTCCTTTTTTTTTTTCTTTTTGTTTCTCATTGCAAATTCTTGCCTCCATTGTTTTAGATTAGTTGACCATATAAGCATGGGTTTATTTCTGGACTCTGCATTATATTCTATTAATCTGTGTATCTATTTCTTTTTTCTTTTTGCCAGTACCATAGTGTTTTGATTACTATAGCTTTGTAACATATCTTGAAATCTGGGATTGTGATTCCTTCAGCTTTGTTCTTTTTCAAGATTGTGGTTCCATAAACATTTAAGGATTATTTTTTTCTAAATTTGTGACAGATGGCGTTGGTATTTTGACAGAGATTACATTAAATCTGTAGATTGTTTTGGGCAGTATGGACATTTTAACAATATGAATTCTTCTAATCCATGAGCATGGAATATTTTTCCATTTGTTTGTGTCATCTTTAATTTCTTTCATCAATTTTTTATAGTTTTCAGAGTCTAGGTCTTTCACGTCTTTGGTTATGTAAAGAACTTCGACAGCTCAACACCAAAAACCAAATCATTCAATTAAAATAAGCAAAGCCCCTCGAGTAGACATTTTACTAAAAAAGACATACAGATAGCCAGCAGATCCACAAAAAAATGTTCACCAAAACTCATCATTGGGGAAATGCAAATCAAAACTACAATGAAATATTGCCTCACACTTGTCAGAATGGCTAAAATGAACACTAATCAAACAAATAAAAACAAACAAGAAACAAAACCACAAGAAATATCAAGCACTGATCAGGATGTGAACGAAAAGGAAACCTCTTGCCCTATTGGTGAGAATGCAAATTGGTACAGCAATGTGGAAAAGAGGATGGATGTTCCTCAAAAAACTAAAAATAGAAGTACAGTACAATCCAGTAATTCCACTACTGGGTAGTTACCCTCTCCCCACCTTCAAAAAAAAAAAAAAATCCCCACGCTAATTCAGAAAAAGAAAGATAGTAATTCCACAACTGGATATTTATCCCCCAAGAAACAAAAAGCCTAATTTGAAAATGTTCATTGCAACATTTTTCGTCATTGGGAGAAGAACTTTTTATCTTAGTCAAAATACGGAAACAACACAAGTATCCCTGCATAGATGAATGGATAAAGAATAGTGTATATTCTTTGCACATATATGTATATGTAATGAAATATTACTCAGCCATTAAAAAAGAATGAAAGCCTGCCATTTCTAACTACATGAATGGACCTAGAGGGTATTATGCTAAGTGAAATAAGGCAATCAGAAAAAGACAAATACCATATGATATTACTCATATGTGGAATTTAAGAAACAAAACAATAGAGAGACAAATGAAAGAACAGTCTTTTAAATACAGAGAACCAACTGGTGGTTACCAGAGGTGAGGTCCATGGGGGGATAGGTGAAATAAAAAGAATAAGTCATTGAAATTTGGATTGGCCCTGATTTATGAATTCATTGAAGAAGAAGGCATAACCTTTTGGTAGCTGTGTTTTTGTTCTTCATGAACACATGAAAACAAACCATGTAGGATCTCATAAATCAGGATACATAATGAGTTCATGTTTAAAGAATTTATTTATGGGCTGTTCATTCCCTGATTCCTTTATTTGGCTTTTATTATCTGCCTGCTATGTGATAAAATTGATGCTAATGATTGGGATACAGTACCTGGGGAGAAACCGGGCCAGGGCTATTCTCCCTGAGTAGTGGGATTATCCAAAGAGCAAGCTTAAAACTTGAACTGAGATTTTGGGCAGTACTACCTCATTTGAGAGAATGTGGGGAAAGAAGCTAAAAGATAAGCTTCTTTAGAAGTTGTAGACAAGGAGTGTTCAGGATCATAAAGGTAAAACTAAGACAATAGGTAGGGCTAGAAAAAAAGGATGTTATGATGATGATGATGTTATGTTATGATGATCCTTCAGCATCTCCCTGGGGCATAGAGGATTGAATGACAGAGCCCAGGATTTTGGTATGGTACGAGAACCAGCTTTCTGCAGAGGAAGCTGTGCAGATGTGTTTATGAGCAGATGTGTCACTGCTAGCCTATTTTTGTTTGTGATTCTCTTTGTTGATTGATATGTTGTGTCAGGCCCTTCATTCTGCTTCTCCTTCCCTAAGCCACTGCTTCCGTTGACACCTGCCTCCAGAACAAAGACTCCCTACAGGGAGGAAACAGAACTTGCACTATATCATTATTTAGAATCTGGCCCTCTGAGTCCCACTCCTGAAATGACTTTGCATGATTTTGACAATGTTTGGTGTTGGTTTGTGCATTCTGCAATGGACATGACAGAATTTTTTTAAAAACTTTCTTTCTTTGAACTAATAATAAAGAAATATGGCCACATCTGGACTCAAAAGTTGATGTGATGTTGGAACATGAGAGGTGGGATTGCAGAAAATACCATGGGGCAGGGGGAGAGGAAATGTCCAAGGTAAAGCCATTGGCCAGGGAAATAAGATAGAGTAAGGGATCTGGAGGATGCTAAGGACAGATAGGACTAGAGCTACTAATAGCATTTTATCAGGTGTCCAACAACAGGGGCTGTACCTCTGATACCTTCAGAAGCATGACTACTCCAGCCAAGGAGTAAGAAGTGAATGGGCTCCCACACCTACACAATTTGGGAAAGAGGGCTCTGGGGATACAACCTCCCAGGCCCTAATCTAGTTTCAGATTCAGTTTTAACTTTACCCTCTCTCTAGAGGCTCATCCATGACTGCCGAAGACTGCAACATATCCAGAACCCTAGGGTCAACCAGCCCCATCTCCTTAGGAGCTCAGGGAAAACTCCAGGGTCAAGTTTGCACATAATAGCTGTGGTGCCAGATTAGTGTGTGTTTGGGGAAGGAGGGAGTGGCAGAGAGCTAATTCTGGACACCCAGGGGATCTTCCCTTAGGTGACTTAAAGAACCACACTAGGGTTTCTGGGTGCCCAAGAGTTAGGAGTGTGGACATGCAGGGCCCTGAGTGTACTATCCAGGAGCCATATGGTTGTGCATGTGTGTATTGCTACAGTCAGCTCTCCACACTCAGACACACAAGTTTGAAGAAGTTGTGTGGGTCCGGCTTCCCATACTCTGCCTCACACTCAGGTGAGTGTTTTCCTGGTGAGGTGGGCTTCACAGTTGCATTTGAGCAGTCTAGTCTCAGGGTCCCAGAAGCTGCCACCTGCTCCCTTTGGTCCTCATTGATCAGTTGTCATGAGAGTCCCTGCAAGTACCTTATGTGCTGCAAATGTGGATCCTTCATGTCTTAGTGAGCATTTTGTTGTAAGCACTTAAGCTATCCTATTTCTGAAAAACTGTTTTATTGGCCTATCTCATCTTATGTTTATTGAGCATGGTAATAAATATTAGGTCATTTTGTAAGGTATGTCTATCCATTTTTTTTTTCTTGTATTCTTCAAGTTCCCTTCTTCAAGTGCAGTCACATTCAAAAATTCACAAAATATATTTTCATGTACTTAAGGACATACTTTAATGGGAACAATGATTAATAGAAATATTCCAAATGGAATCGATTCTCTAATTTCCCTTTCTGTATTTTCATTGTTAGTGTATAAGAAAGCAACTTATTTCTTTTTTTTAAAGCTTTTTTTTTTTTTTTTTAGATTTTATTTATTTATCAGAGAGAGAGAGGGAGAGAGAGCGAGCACAGGCAGACAGAATGGCAGGCAGAGGCAGAGGGAGAAGCAGGCTCCCTGCTGAGCAAGGATCCCGATGTGGGACCCGATCCCAGGACGCTGGGATCATGAGCTGAGCCTAAGGCAGCTGATTAACCAACTGAGCCACCCAGGCATCCCAAAAGCAACTAATTTCTTTATATTGACTTTGTATCCGGCCACCTTATTGAACTGCTGCATGAGTTCTAGTAGTTTGGGGGTGGAGTCTTTTGGTTTTCTGTATAAAGTATCATGTCATCTGAGAAGAGAGAGAGTTTGACTTCTTCATTGTTAACTTGGATACCTTTTATTTCTCTTTGTTTTCTGATTGCTGTTTCTAGGACTTCTAATACTATGTTGAACAAGAGTGGTGAGAGTAGGCATCCTTGTCCTGTTTCTGATCTCAACAGGAAGGCTATGAGCTTTTTCCCATTGAGGATGATATTTGCTGTGGGTTTTTCATAGATAGATTTTATGAAGTTCACGAATGCTCCCTCCATCCCTATACTTTGAAGTGTTTTAATCAGGAACGGATGCTGGATTTAGTCTGTGAGATATTAATGTTGGAAGACCACATTATTATTAATGGAATATTACAGTATAGTATATAATAAGTAATACAATATTTGACTATGATGTGTAATACATATTGCCTTGATTTCAGAACAATTTTTGTGTATCTTAAAACTCCTTTTGCTTTCCACTTTGAAACCCCTGATGCTTTTAAGTTTGAGGCTCATGAAGGTTTTTATTGTTTTTCTCAGGAACTGCACGTGGGTGCCACCATGACCATTTGCAATGCCTCCCTGGGTCATCCTCCTTTCTTCATTCTCCAAGGCATCCCTGGGATGGAGGACAAACACAGATGGATCTCTATCCCCTTCTCTTCCATGTATTTTGTCACCATCCTTGGGAATTGCACCATCATCTTCATTATCTGCACAGAGCGCTCCCTGCACAAGCCCATGTTCCTGCTTCTCTGCATGCTGGCGCTTACTGACCTGGGCATGTCCACCACGACCATTCCCAAGGTGCTGTGCATCTTCTGGTTTGGCCAGAGTGAGATCAGCTATATGGGCTGCCTGGTCCAAATGTTCTTCATCCACTCTATATCTGCCTTGCAGTCTGCTATCTTGACGACCATGGCCTTTGACCGCTATGTGGCCATTTGTGAGCCCCTGCGCTATGCCACCATCCTTTCCAATAGTCGCATTGGGCTCATTGGCCTAGTGAGTTTAATGAGAGCCATCCTTTTCATTCTGCCCATGCCTGTCCTCCTCCAGAAGATGCCTTTTCATGCAAATCATGTCATCCCAACTACCTATTGTGAGCACATGGCTGTGGTGAAGATGGTGTGTGTGGACACCACAGTCAACCGGATATATGGTCTGGTGGTGGCCTTGGTGGTGGTTGTACTAGACATTTCATCTATTGGCTCCTCTTATGTGCTTATCATCCGGGCTGTCCTGCGACTGTCTTCTAAAGAAGCCCACCACAAAGCAGTCAACACCTGCACCACACACATCTGTGTCATGTTGATCTCTTATACACCCTCACTCTTCTCTTTTCTCACTCACCGCTTTGGTAGGGGAATTCCACCCCATGTACACACCATTCTTGGAAACCTCTACTTCCTTGTACCTCCAATGCTCAATCCTATTATTTATTCAGTGAAAACCAAGGAGTTTCGTTACAAACTGACCAAATATGTCTGCTGGAAGAAGGAATCCATAAGTATTACCCATACTCAGAAGCCTGTTTGATCATCCAGCATTAGGGACTATGAGGAAAAAAATGTTTCTGAGCAAATTGGCAACTGGCAGAAATGTGTCATCATGTCTGATTAACTGCCAAAATCTTGAACAGAGAGGCTAAGTTACAGGAGACCTTCATACTCTCAGTAACTGCAAAGTAAGACTATCATCCCCTTTGATATAAAAGTAATGGTGTAGTTTCTCCATAGTGGAATGGTAGTTTGGCAAATTATTTGTTTACAAAACACTTTGAACAGAAACACACACTGAGTGCATGTAAAGTAAGGTGGAGTGCTTCCTATGCAGGTAACATAAACCAAACAATGACTTGCCTACCAACATGCCATACAAAGCCAAGGTCTGTTGGGTGTGAGTGTGCATTTGTATTTGAGTGGTTAGGAGGAAGTAAGATGTATGGATTGGGGACAGTGAGAAGGGACAAGGAAAGTACAAGATAGTATTTATAGTCACTATGATATTTTCTCTGCTGGCTGGCCTCAGCTGTAGGTTGACTGTGTCTTGTTTCCAAGAAGAACCAAGGAATATGCACAGGAGACATAATTTGTAAACTTAGACATTTCAGATGAAAGGAAATGAAAAGGGGAAGTTCCTGAGCTTAAAGGTTTAAAAGCATTTGACCTAATTTTGTACTTGTAAAAACTCCCAGAGTCATCTCTCCCACTCCTCTCAACTAATTCACTGTTTGGCAAGACTCTCTTACAAAGGGAACTTCTGAGAATGTCCTGTTACTGGTATTAGTTGTAAAAGTCCGTTTTATACTGGAACCCTTTGATTGCAGACCTTTGCAAGGCAATTTCCATGGGCGTCTGGAAAGAAGGCCTGAACAAGTTCTCATGGAAGCTGTGGAGCTCAGATCCTGGGCCCTGATATGGGCATTCATTCCATTCAGAGGATATTCTTTCTTGCTCTAGAGAATTAATGTGGTTGTAATGGCAAGTATTAGAAGTTGCATGGATCTGGAAGGCAGAAAGCTTCTAGTGTGTCTAACATGTTGTAGAACTCATATATGAGGCAAAATTCAGTGAATCGGATGCCTACCCTTCATGCCATGTGGCCACTATTTGGATGGAACTCTTACAATACTTCAACTGTGGGGTAATGGATGAAACTTCTTCAGAGAGTTGTGCTTGCTGTAAGAAATAGTAATAAACGATCCCGGTAGCCTGCACAGCTCAACAACAAGGACTGAGAAAGGTATGCTATTTCAGAACTTGAAATAAGGGGCACAACCTTCAGGATAGAAAAAGGAGGATTGTGTAAGAAGTGCCATTTCTATGAATGGAAGAAACAGGAGCAGGGGCTGAGGAGCAGGGTTCTCCCTGTCTGAAAGGAGTACCAAGGTCAGACATGGAATCCTCTGTAAAATATAGACACAATTCAAACCAAAACAGAGCCCTGAGCACAAGGTTTTATGATTCACGATGTAACTGACAAATGAGTAGCGGGGAGTGAACAGGCCTGAGGCACTCACAATCTGAGGAGCTGTGTGATAGCATGAGCTTAGGTTTTGCTGAGATGTGAGAGTGATTTTCTTTCCATCTGATTTGAATGGATTTTGTGTATAGAAGGGAGTCCACCTGTGGTAAATATTTTCCCTTCTGGTTTTTGGTGAGCTAGTCTGTAAACAGGAGAAGACTTTCTTTGTTTTACTGAAGTTTGGGGCTAAAATTTTATTAAGTCTCAAACACAATACACTTGGGAGAACGTGTGGGGAACGCTGGCAGTAGCAGCTGGGAAAACTGGGGAACTAGAACAATCAGAGAAGTCTCTGGAGGAAGCCTGACTGTGTCTGCCTTCCTCCCTGGGCTTTTTTCCTTCTTCACAAGTGTTATTAATCTGTGGTTGATTGTTTTTCCTGCAGGATGAGCTTGATTTTTCTCCTGTGGCCTTGCTGGAAATGTCCCAAAGGATGATATGGGACACAGTACTGATTCCCAACTCAAGGTTGGCCGCTTGCTGCTTGGAAAATCAATACCAGAGAGTCAAATGATGGTGGGGAAGGTTGCTTTTTCCGAAAGCCTGCAATTTGGGAAGGTGAAGGACTAATGTCTCCAAGACATCTTTCCTACCCAGGTGCAACTGGAAGGCTTTGGAAATGGTCGGGGGTGTCTGTGTAAGAGAAGGAGGTTATTCTCATGTGGATATCTGAACAGAGGCTCTGGTGTCCCTGGAAACTGTTTTTCAGTATAGTCAGGACATATCTCCTGGGAAAGGTCTGTTCCTTAATTTCTCAAGGCTAGTGGTCTACAAATCTCAAAAGGAGTAAATTTGTTCCACTACAGAACAAGGCACCTATGTCAGCAAGCAAGGGATGTGTAAGCTTCCAGCTAGTTAACCTTCATACTGGTTGCAGTGTTGTTGTGTTGACAAACATGTTAACTGACTAGTTTACCCTTAACCCTATAGAATTGTTCCTAGCCATGCAAAAATTAGAACAATGTTCATATGTTCTGGTATCTTGGTCAAATTTAAGTCACTTTCTTCTTGGCTGTCAGGTCTTTAGGGGCTGAATCAATGCCAAATCCATTTCATTTTCATTATCTTTCCTGTGGGATTTCTGCCTGGAGATGTCCTAAGCCCCAAGTAAATTATAAATTATTATACCAGTGATTGTATAATGATTTTGTATATAATTAATTCCTAAAAATCTCCAGGGGATGGAAGAGCTCTCACTGGAGTCTTAGGTCCTGGGGCAGAAGCACTGGAGTTTTCACCACTGGGGAATGTAAGCTGGGTGTCCCAGAAAGGAGGGCTTAAGACAGAAGCTTGAATACTGGCAAGTTATTTAGAAAAGTTATCACAGGGGATGCAGTGTACAAAACAGGTGGAGCGAAATCTGAAAAGAGGAAGAGCCAATACAGGGAATTTTTTATTCAGTTGCACAGGATTAGTAGAGAATTTTGTCCAACCCTGCAGGACTAGCTGTAGAGCCTTAGAAGACACATTTCACAATTGTCATCTGCGAGAGATGAGATGATTTTACCCAATGACTCCTGTGGAGCTCAGGGTTCCTGTAGGGCTCATGTCCTCAACACCAGGTATTCGTGGTTGTGCAGGCATGACAGCGGATCTGGTCGTTGGGCTGCACCATGCCATGGAGCTGGGGAAATCCCATGGCAAGGACTCCATGTCCTAGGTGTGACCTGATGTCCAGTATCTGATTACACCTGTCTGGAACTGGTTACAGCTCCAGTGGCTGAATAGGAAGTCTGACCAAAGACATTAGGGAGTGACATGGAGATTATCTACTGAAACAGTCACATCACTGAAGCCTCACATGAGGCCTGTGGACTGACTTTGAGATTAACAGGGAGCTCACATCTTGAGCACATCCAACAGAATTATTATCAGGATTTTCTAACTTCTAGTAACCAAATTGTCTATCATTATTATGATAACTCAGTTTTCACAGTTACAACTGACTCAGGTAACCTAAGCTGATATTCCCTAAAGATAATCCTTAAAAGTATTTCAAGGGTTCCTAAAAAAAAGCTTCTAATGATGTGCATGGCTCTCCTCAACCCTTATTTTTGTCTGAGTTTTCTTTTTCACACTGAACTAAATAAGAATGTTGTTAATGTTTGCTATCTCAGGTTGTGTTGTTGCTGTCAAAATAATACATGCACTCAAAAAGGCAATCAAATGTGGTAGGATACACAACCGGATATAAAATTGTCCACCTACTTCAACATGATGTCAGTTCCCAAAGTCTGTCCTTTAGACATGTGTTATGTCTACTCATAATTGCCTTATATATTAAAATATTAAAGCATAAATACAAACATCTGGATATAGTTCCCTTTCTCACAATGATGACTCTCCCATCCATATTCCTAGACACTTATTTAGCTTTCATCTTTTACTTGCAGCAGGTTTTTTGCATTTTGCTTTTCTGCTTGTGTGACACACAATTTCATAGTATGAGGCTGAATATGCTTTTCCCAAACATCTCTTTGATGAGTTAAGATGAATATTCAGGTGAGTTTTTCTGCTTCTGCTTAAAGTACCACTGCTTTGTAGTTCTGTTCTTAAAACTTCAGTCCTGTGGTTGCTGTTTTAGTAGACCACTACACATGAGAATACGCTAGCATCTTTATAACTTCTTAGCTTATTGAGTTTGTATTCGCAAGACAAATCTATTGATTTACTCTGTGTCTCTTGTTGTATTTTCCCAATTGTTTTTAAAATATCATGTTCTTTGTTCTTGGAAACTTACATGTTAGCAACTGTGTGAAACAGGTCAATACTCCATTCCATCTGCGTCCATATGCATATATAGACATGTATACATATATAAATCTGAGAGATTGATACTTTGAATATATGCCACCAACTGAGGACCTTTGTCCAGTGGTCTGTTCTGCAGCCTTTGACAGACATTGCTTTATTTTGTTTGTTTGTTTAAGGCACACAGTTCAAAGCAAAAAAAAAAAATTCCTTTTATCATTTTGGGCACTATTAGAAAGTTCTCAGAATTTTTATATTATAGTTCAATGGAAGAAGCTACAGATTTGATATTTTCTCAAATGTATACAGGTCAGAAGACAGAAATTGAGTATTTAAATACTAATTCAAATAGTTAATAAAACAACAGAAGTGCAGTCAAACAGGTCATGCAAAGTGCTGCTGACTATTATGTTAAAAATAATGTGATGAGCACTAGGTGTTATACACAACTAATGAATCATTGAACATTATGACAAAAACTAATGATGCACTAACTCTGGGTAATTAAATTTAAGTAAAAAAAAAATAGAACTACTCTATCATCCAGCAATTGCATTACTAGGTATTTACCCAAAGAATACAAAAATACTAATTTGTCTTCTTTATCCATTCATCTGTTGATGGAATCTAGGTTCTTTCCATAGTTTGGTTATTGTGGACATTGTTGCTATAAACATTGTTGCTATAAACAAGGCGCATGCCCCTTCAGATCACTATGATATACAGTGGAATATTATGCAACCATCAAACCCCCCAAATCTTGCCATTTACAATGATGTGGATGGAACTAGAGGGAATTATGCTAAGTGAAATAAGTCAATCAGAGAAAGACAATTATCATATGATCTCACTGATATGAAGAATTTGAGAAACAAGTACTAGGATTATATGGGAAGGGATGGAAAAATAAAACAATATGAAACCAGAGAGCAAAACAAGCCATAAAAGACTGTTACTCTCAGAAAAGAAACAGAGTTGCTGGAGTGGAGGTTGTGGGAGGGATGGGGTGGCTGGGTGATGGGCATTGGGGAGGGTATTGCTATGGTGAGTGCTGTGAATTGTGTAAGACTGATGAATCACAGACCTGTATCCCTGAAACAAGTAATACATTATATATTAATTAAAAAAAGATAAACTAAATATGAAACTTATAGCCATGTAGAATATAGGAGAAAGGGGACTTAGAGTCATTTATTATTCGTGTAAAGGAAAATATACAAGTTAAATAAAAATTAAAAAAAAAAAACAAAACCCTACAACAATGAATTCAAAGGGAACAGGCACACTGACGTTTATAGCAGCATTATCTACAATAACCAAATAATGGAAATAGCCCGTGTCTACTGAATGACAAATGAATAAAGAAGATGTTATCATCAATCTATCTATGTATATACACACACATACATACATATATATACACACATATACATATATATACTTATATATATTATATATTAAATAAATAATGGAATATTACTCACTATAAAAAAGAATGAGATCTTGCCATTTTTAGTGATTTGGTTAAAGCCAGGGAGTAAAATGCTAAACAAAATAAGTTAGTCAGGGAAAGTACATTATTTCATTCATATATGGAAATTAAGAAACAAAACAAATGAGCAAAGTTGGGAGGATGGGGAGAGTGCCAAACCAAGAAACTTCTAATTATAGAGAACAAACTGATGGTTACCAGAGATTAGGTGGGTGGGGGATGGGTGAAACATATAAGGGGATTAAGAGCGCACTTATCATGGTGAGTACTGAGTAATGTATAGAATTGTTGAATCATACATTGTACACCTGAAACTAATATAACACTGTATGCTAACTAACTTGTACTTAAATAAAAAACTTAAAACCAAAAACAAAGTAGGTCTCTTAAACAATTTTTTTCTCTCATAGTTTTGGAAGCTACAGGTCCAAAGTCAGGATGTCATTAGGGTGATATTCTGTCTGAAGATTGAAGGGGAGAGTCTTTCCTTGCCTCCCTTCTAGTTTCTGATGAGTGCTGGCAATTCCTGGTATTCTTTGGCTTGAAGACACATCACTCCAACCTCTGCCTCTTTCATCACATGGCTTTCTCCCTTCTGTTTCTTCACATCCTCTTCCCTTTGTGTTTGTGTGTGTCCATATTTTCTTCTTCTTAAGAAGGCCCCAGTCACTAGATTAGGTCCTACCCTAATCCAGTATAACTTTATCTTAATTTGATTACATCTGAAAAGACCCAAATAAGGTCATATTCTGAAGTTCTCGGTGAATATGAATTTGGGGGACACTATTCAACTAAGTAAAGCATGCATCTGTTCAGACCAATTCCTTATGTAAATAAAATTCTATAAACATTATTACTACCTACATAATTATGGAGAAATTACAAAGAAACTGAGCTTCTGTAACCTGAAAAATATTATTATACAACTTGAGTTAGAGTGGAAGTGGTTCCATGAGCTATTATATATAAAAATACCTAGAATAACTAGCATAGGTATGTCTGCTGAAATTAGTAGGATGTCAGAAACATAAGACTCTTCCATGCAGTCCTATTCTAGGACAGAGCTACCTCAGTTCGGGCAATAGCCCCGAACTTAATGGTCTCTTACTATTCAGTATCCTCAAATGTTTATCCAAGGTTTAAATGTTATCATTCTTCTCTATCATTAATATTATGCTGATAACAGTAGAATACTGATTCCTTTATTTGCTTAGTTTTTTTGAACTCTGACATGCCAATGATGGGCAAAAGTCAGTGCCAGACCTAAATTCTCTATGTTCCACCCAACAATGGGAAATCTGTGTTAAATCTGGTTTATGAAGTACACAGAGGCATAGGGAAGCCACCATAGATTGATTATCTGACTCTACTCTCTTTCCTTCTCACAGAACAAACTTTCTCCAACACATCCTTCATAAGAATAACATCTTCATAGTTAAGAATGAATTAGGAAATTTGTTTACTAAGAGACATAAATGGCAGAATAGATCTAAGATAATGATTTATTTCTTTTATTATAGGGGTAATATGATTATTCCCCCTGTTTTGTAAGCATCTTCCTACTCTGCAGGCTAGGAAAGACCACGGAAAACTAAAGGAAAAGGAATATTTAGGACTGAGGGCTCTCTCAGTCAAGGTAACATGAAGTGAAGATGTTCTTAAGATCTATAGATGAGCTAGCAGAACAGAGTACAGAGGAGATCAGTAGTGGTTAGAAGTCCTTGTTAGGTTTAAAAAGTACATACACAGCTCCTATCCCCAATGTCATGTATTTTTAAGAATCTCAAGCACAGGGATAGAGATTTAAGAAGGATTTAGAAATTTAGGATTCTTTTTCCTGATTTCACAGTCAATAATCACAATTGTTTAAGACTGTGCTAAAACTGTGACTATCTATTTTTAGATTATTTATTTATTTATTTATTTATTTGTCAGAGAGAGAGAGAGAGGGAGAATGGGAGGAAGAGAGGGAGAGAGAAAAAGCTGGGGAAGCAGCAGGCAAAGGGAGAATCACGCTTCCCACTGAGGAAGGAGCCTGACGCGGGGCTCTATCCCAGGAACCTGAGCCAAAGGCAGACACTTAACTGATTGAGCTCCCAGTGGTCCCAAAACTGGGACTATCTTATTTTTTAGTATTTCTTACCCCATGGAGTCATTTTAACTTTTAGAAATTGAGTTACAAATGGGGTAATTTCTGCCTAACTATCCAATCTTGTATTTGGCTTACTACATTATGCAATCGACCCTATGATAACTATGTATTTAAAAATGATTGGATCGAAATCACTACAATGCTTTAAGTATTTCAACATAGCAAATTTCATTATATAAGTTGGTCTTTGTGGATTATCTAAGTCATAGTGGAGTATCACTTGAGGAAGAGGTAGTTTCCTATTAACTTATGCTTTTCTTTTTTTTTTAAAGGATAAGTTCCTGGTCTCAGAACTTCTGAATTAGTCATCTGGATACATGTTTTCCCTTGCAATGAAACCTTCTGTGATATGCATTTCAATAGTCCCCACACTCTGAGTATGTAGATATTTTTCAAGCTCCTTCATTTTTGTTATAAGCATCCACATCATGGCAATCATCCAATTGGTATTGTGAACATGTTGCTTTGCCATTGTATTAAAAACAAATCCTATTGAAAAGATCAGTTTCCTGAAGAGTTATTACATGTTAAGGCGGTATCCAAATATAATGAGTATATCAGGTCTCTTTCAGTACTAAGACATTCTTTAGAAACAATTAAAAAAAATAGAAAATAGAAAACCAAAGCAAATACAAACTTTCCACCTAGACAAGGAAAGATGATCTTGGCTCATTTACAGAAAAAGCTTGTGTGTAGCTTATGAACATGAACACATATGTGAAAGTCATCAGGAGACCATGCTGCAAGAGGACTCTTGATAAACAGACATAGAAAGAGCCATCTTGGCCTCTTCCATTTTAGTTCTTAGTTCAATGAAAGCACAAAGATATTGGTTCTTTATTCAAACCAGAACAGAACATGCCAGAACATAAGAAACCACCCTACACAAACACTCTTTCAGGTCTATTTGTTTCACAGCTCATTGAGAGATACAACTAGGTCTTAGATATTTGGGCAAAGGCAATGTCAGTGGTCCTCACTGTTAGTTAATTTACTCATGGGTATATTTTCTATGCTCACAGCCTATGCAGGTCCTCTGCAAAGGCATTTGGCCAACTTGTGCCTTATTTCCTTCATTTTTATGCCATAGATGATAGGGTTGAGTACTGAGGGTAAAAGAAGTTATAGATTGGCAAGGAGAACATGAGCAAAAGGTGAGATATTGTGATCTAGGCAGCAGGTAAGAGATGAAAAGAGTGCAGGGACATAAGTGACAAGAATAACAAAGAAGTGGGCTGAACAGGTATTGAGGGCTTTGCAGATAACATCTAGAGAGTTGAGATGTACCACAGTCTGCAGGATGAGTCTGTAAGAGAAGCCGATGAGCAACAAATCAAGTCCCATAAATATGTTTAGGTCTGGTATGGCCACAGGCCATTTTCACCACAACCATGTGGTCACAGTAGGTATGAGGAAGACCATGTGGCAGAATGTCAACCCTTGAAATAGAAGAAGCATGGGCAGAATAAGAATCACACCTTTGACTAGGGCCACCAGTCCCAGGCGTCCAACTAAGGTATGATTCCAAATTGTGTTGTAGTGTAATGGCTCACACACAGCCATGAAGTGGTCAAAGGCCATTGCAGCAAGTAGGGCTGATCGTACTACAGATACTTCATGGATGAAAAACATCTGGGTGAAACAGGCAATGGCAGATATGTCCCGATCATTGAACTAGAAGAGGTAGAGGAGCTTGGGCAACAGAGCCAGGGTAGTTATGAGGTCAGCCACCATCAGTAAGGCTAGGAACAGGTACATGGAACTGTGAAGTCTGGGCTCTGTGACAGGCAGAAAGAGGATAGCACCACTGCCAATGAGAATAGCCAAAAGCATAGAGGAGAAAGGAAGAGATAACCACAAGTGGTGTGACTCTAAGCCTGGTATGCCCATCAGAATGAAGGTCAGGAAGCTGGAATGTTTGAATATTAGCATGGTATAAACTGTTGGTGGCTGTTAAAGCAAGTCTAGATGTCTACCTGTCAATGAGATATCTATGGTATTTTGTTTATACGAGTTTGGCTTTTCATGACTTGCTGAGATGGGACTTAGAGAAAGATGGAAAAATACCTCTGGGGTCATGGAATCTGCAATCTGGTTTCATGTATATCTGTAAGCAACTCTATTGTTTTCACACTCATTTCTTTTTGAGCTGAGCTTTGGGAGTCTTTTCTGTATAGAGGCTGTTGTAGTGGACGTTTACTCTTATCTGTCCCGGTTCAGCAATTCTACACTTCAAAAATTTTTTCTGGAGTCCTAAGTAAGAATAGAAGATGGAAAAATCTGATACATGATCCATGATCTTCTCATTGGGAAGCTCCCAATTAGAGAAGAAATATGCTTACTCACCCTTTGTTGCAGAAGAGCTAAGCTCTTGGGGGAAATTTGCCTCGAGTTTTTTTTTTTTTTTTTTTTGCTTTTTATGTGTTGTCCCTCTTTTGGGGATCCACACTCTCTGGTCATAAACCCGTTTCTCCTTCTGGGGTCCTCTGCTTTTCAGACAATATATGAAAGATATATTGTCTACATAAGGACACCATCAGATGGCTGCTTCCCACTAGCTCTCAAGTATTTACGCATTCAGTAAACGGTCCTTTGAAGTTTTTTGCATGAATTGTGCATCTTTCTTTCATTTACAACTGTCCCTCATTCATGTATATATTGAATTGCCTTTATTTTAAGATTTTATTTATTTATTTGACAGAGATCACAAGTAGGCAGAGAGGCAGGTGTCGCTCTCGCCAGCAAGAACGACCAGGAGACCTCAGCGAAGCAAGCTTTATTTCTGCGTAGCTGTTGGGATCCTCCTCTCCCCCACCTGTGCATGTCTATATATACCAAGGTTGCACAACCAATCACTCGCAGCCACATAGATACAAAATCCTAAGTTCCGCCTACTGGCTCGCATCCAGCCGCCATCTTAATGGCGTGTTTACTTTCGGGCACCGGAAAAGTCCTGCGGCGCCCGGGGCACCCCGCAGGCCCAACCGGAGCAGCTCCGCACCGTTGCCACCCGGCGGCGGTGACGGCTTGAGGCAGCGTCGGCCAAGGCAACGAGCGGGCACGGCAGAGCCCAGAAGCATCACCGTGCATGCGCTACCAGCCGCTTGGGCGCCGACAGGCAAGCAGAGAGAAAGTTGGAAGCAGGCTTCCTGCTGAGCAGAGAGCCAGATGTGGGGCTGATCCCAGGACCCTGGGATCATGACCTGAGCCAAAGGCAGAGTATTTAACCCACTGAGCCACCCAGGTGCCCCTATTGAATTGCCTTTGATCCTGAGGCATTTACTTCAAATTAGAGCCCACTGGCTCTTTTATTCTTCAGTTACTATCATGAATGAGTAGAATTTCTCTTTCCTTCCAAAGACCTGTAGACACTCTAAGCAGTAAAGCAAAAATCCTTTCCACAAACACCTACCTGTGTTGTATCTATTTTTTTCATCTCCCACATGTTGTCCATTTCATCTATTTTTTAGGTTATGTATCCAATTTGTGCCTATAGCCTCTACTCACAGTCTCACATTTTAGGGAACTTAACATAATCACGTAAAATTATATTTAGAAAGTCGCTTGAGCTGTTGTAGTCATGGAGATGATTAGTGATTCCTATAGGAAGTAGGTATGCCTATATTTGCATTAAGATGGAAATCTGTATTAAACTTGGGCATCTAAAAGGAATATAATCTTTTTAATAAAGTTCGTGGGGGGGCAGGGAGGAAACCGGGACCAATAACATAAAGAGACTTTTTGCCCAAATGAAGTTAACACTGTCACTAGCATTTTGTAGAATATACTAGATGGAACAATTCTCCTCAGAGAGTAGTCATAAAAGGTGCACTTTTTTTTTTTTTTAAAGAGGGTGGATGGGCAAAGGGAGAGGGAGAAAGAGAATCTTAAGCAGCTCCATGTGGGGCTTTGTGCTCAGCGAGGAGTCTGCTTGAGTTTCTGTCTCCCTTTCCCTTGCCCCTCCTCCCACTCCCTCTGTCAAAATAAACAAACAAATAAAATCTTTAAAAAGCCTGCTTATACTGAATATTTTGTGTATGATTTGAAAAACTATAACCCTGCCTCATTCTAGTTCTTGTCCAAAAATTTGAGTTCATTCATTACTATTACTCTTGTTTTTATACAATCCCTCATTAAAGACAATCCCTGATTAAAGATTTCCTTTGCTTTTCATATAGGTGTCGACCACTAATTGACTAAAAACCTGTTCCCGCAATTTACTACTCTCTAGGCCAACTGACATTACCTTTTCCAGTGAGACTCCTCATTTACACCACCACCATTCTAGCCAATACACATTTTGTTTTTACTTGTACCACTAAAATAATCTCCTTACTGGTCTTTCTACTTCTCTTTGGCCTACATATTGCTTATTGCCTGTAGGGTGGCCCTATTATCTTTAAAAATATAAGTTAAATGATATTACAATCTTCAAAAGACTTCCTATTATATAAGGAATAAAATAAAAAATCTTTGTCATGACGTACTAGGCATTCTGAAGTACTTCGATCATGAATACTCACGATACTCATGGTATGCAAAGTGTCCTTTGGCCTCAGCTCCAAGCTTCTACCACTCTCTCCTCTGGATCACTTCAGTCTTGACAATTTTGCTCTTCTTAAATAAGCATGCTAAATTTGTTCCTGCCTTAGAATGTTTCCCCTTGCTGTTCCATCTCCCCACATGCCTTCATTTTACTCACTCCCTGCCTTTATGTGTGTCTGTGAAGATATAATTGCTTCATATATACTATGGAGTATTATGCCTCCATCAGAAAGGGTGAATACCCAACTTTTGTAGCAACAGGGACGGGACTCGAAGAGATTATGCTGAGTGAAATAAGTCAAACAGAGAGAGTCAATTATCATATGGTTTCACTCATTTGTGGAGCATAAAAAGTAGCATGGAGGACAAGGGAGATGAAGAGGAGAAGGGAGTTGAGGGAAATTGGAAGGGGAGGTGAACCATGAGAGACTACGGACTCTGAAAAACAATCTGAGGGGTTTGAAGGGGTAGGGGGTAGGAGGTTGGGGGAACCAGGTGGTGGGTATTAGAGAGGGCACGTATTGCATGGAGCACTGGGTGTGTTGCAAAAACAATGAATACTGTTATGCTGAAAAAAATAAATAAATTAAAAAAAGATATAATTGCTTCTTAAGCTTCTATTTTTAATCATACTAAACCACATATATCCTGAAACAACCATTTTTCTTTTTCTCCCTGCTATCTTCATACTTTATAATCAAAGAATGGATCACAGTCCTGGCTACATATTAGAAACATCGGAGGGATTTAAAATTTGCCAATACTTAGAAAGCTTAGGATTATTTAAGTAACAGTGAGAATTCCAATGTGACCTTGATGTCAAGTGCATGGAATTCTGGAGACATGTCCAAAGTAGACCCATGACTAACAGTTCCTTTTGCCTAAATGCTTTTCCTAAAGCCTAAAATGCTTTTCATATTCCCTTCTTCTTTTCTTGACAAACGCATATCCTCAATTCTCTGCTCTTGCCCATATCTGTGTTCTGTTGTATAGCACTTCAGCTAAATTTCCTTTCTTGAGGCAATTCTTCTCATTTAACTTGCATTTATTAAGTACTCACTGTGAGCCAGGTTAACTTACCAACAGCAGGGACTGACAACAGGGACAGCATTTTGGAATGCTTTTACCTTAAAAAGCCAAAGAATCCCTAGAAAATTTATTTTGCAATTAAACTATTTTCCTCTTTGAAAAAGATACTAAGTAGTATTATTTTCATTTTTAAATAATGAAGGCATGGTTGTAATTTTTGGTGGAAATCTTGAAGGTGTGGAGAAGATGTTGTCCTTTTTGTATTAATGTGCACTTTACTCTAGGATAATGGCTCTATCCCTCTCAATCTGAATATTTCCTTAAGCAATTCTTAATTATGAATTTACATGCATATCCTCTTAATAGACCTAAAATCTGTATAATATCTCAGTTGTAATACAAAGGATAAAATAATTTGCAATAGATGTAACAATTGTATATATGTAATACATACATATAGTGATAAGCATATGTATAATACACACAAGTATGTATAATACATATACATAATAAAGATAAATGTCTTTTAATATGCAATATTTAGGCATGATGAGAAACAGAAATCTAGTGAAGTTAGAAGTTAGTCTCTGTAAATTGGACAGTTGTGTGGGGGAGAAAAATAATTTTCCCTTCACTATATTGGGTTCTTGGCTGAGGCATCCCTGAAATAAAAGATTCACAGGAGAAAAAGAGAAGTTTGATAACATGTTTATCTCCTCTATACATGGGATAGACTGAGGGAGGCTGAGGGAGCTGAGTAATTCTCTGAAGTGAACCACCCACTGTCTAAAATAATATATTCAGTGAAAGACAAAAGAGGTTGTTGGTAGGTTGGGGAGGAGAGAAGCAGTTATGGGAGGTTATTAGGGAAAGCATAGTAAACAAGAGCAAGGCTTTGGGGGGTTGTTTTTGTGTTTTGTTTTGTTTTGTTTTAAGAAAACTCTGCACCCAACATGGGGCTCCAACTTGTGATCTTGATATTGAGTCAGATGATCTACTGACTGAGCCAGCCAGGCTCCCCAAAGAAGGTAAGGTTCTTAATGGAGATTTAAACCATTGTCTTCTCCACTGATAAGAATGTCCAGTGATGTAGAGTCCTCCTCTTCCTGAAACAGAAAGGGAGACCCCAAAATGAGGGAGATTTCCCTTATAAGTGTAAATGTCTCTTGCAAAAGGGTAACTTCCATTCATTTTTTTAGATCTTTTCTTCTGTATGCTGTTTCTTAAAAATAATCAATATAAAATAATTCCTAGGATAAAGAAGCCTGTTTTGGAGTTCTGTTCCCCTTCAGTTGCAAATTCAGATTGATAGAGGTTAGTGGTGGAAGGAAATCAAATACAATATGCTTTATTATTGTCACTAATGACTTTACAGTTCTTGGTAAAGTCCTGAATAAATTAAGGTAGAACCAATTTCCTATTACTTCTCAGAGAAATTTAAATTTTGTGTTTGTGTGGTTGGACTTGGCTCTCTATGTGCATCTATTTCTGAGGGAAACACGCCCCCAGGTGGCTTCTATCTCCTTAGCCTGGGCTATACGATGAAAACACTTGGAGTTACCATGACTTCACATGAATTCAGTCTGAATACTGAAACCAAGCTAATACAACTTGCCTCATGTACAGAGCCGCCCAGCTGTGCCACTTTAGAATTTGTCTAACTGAAGTAGAACTGAAACAAAATTCATGTTGCTCCAAAATGTACTCATTTCCTACTGCTACCATAAGAAGAAAGCTAGTAGGCTCAAGACAACAAAAATCTGTTGCTTTATAATTACAGTGGTCAGGAGTCCAGAAGGATCTCAGCAGGTGAAATCAAAATGTCATCAGGGCAGCCTTCTGGAGGATCTAGGAGAGAATCTGTTTCCTTGATTTCTCCAGATTCGAGGGCACTCTCATTTCTTTGCTTTTAGTTGTCTTCCTCCATCTTCAAACCCAGCAAGAGTAGGTCCTTCTTCCCTGTAATCTCTCTGGTTCTCTCCCTTTGCCTTTTTTTTCACTTATAAAGTCCCTTTTGTTACATTGAGCCCATTTGGATGATCCAGAATAATCTCCTCATTTCAAGGTCAGCTGTTGATCAACCTTATTTCCACTTATAATTTTAATTGCCCTTTGCTCTGAAACCTAAAATATTCCAAGAATTAGGACTTAGACATTTTTTAAGGGTTTGGGGGCATTATTCTGCTTAAACCATTAAGTTTTGGGTTGCTTTGTTGTACAGCATTATCATGACAAAAGATATCTAAAGCTAATATACTTTGTTTAGTATTTAAATTTTGGCATAGACAATAATCAAGAGATTTTAGAGTTTCTCACTGTGTAGAACTTTATCATCTCTGCCTTCTGTCCACTAAATGCCAGAAGTGCACAATCCTCATTCTCACTTGAGACTCAATTAATGACGTAAATTTAGCATATATTCTTCTTACACACTTTGTTTCTTTAATAATTATGAATAAGCTATTATAAATATATTGTCTGACTTTATATATGGGTTTAAACATAGAAGGCTTACCATATAACGTTTTCATGCAGCATTTTGCATAATCTAGCTCTATATTTTATCTGTAACACAATAGTCCATCCTTTTGATATAATGTAACTTTTAAAAAATTTTCATGTGAGTGTTTTTTTTTTTTTTTCAGGAAACAGAGTGCTCCTTTTAATGTACATTTCAGTATTATCAATGAGTACAGATGTTGTGCTTTTAGACAATTTCTTTTTTTTTTAATTTTAGTATTTTGTTTAACTGAATCTATCTAGAATTGTATCATTTCAATGTGTTATCAATTTACAATTGTTTTTCTTTTTTTTTTTTAATTTTCAGCATAACAGTATTCCTTGTTTTTGCACCACACCCAGTGCTCCATGCAATCCGTGCCCTCTCTAATACCCACCACCTGGTGCCCCCAACCTCCCACCCCCCCCGCCCCTTCAAACCCCTCAAATTGTTTTTCAGAGTCCATAGTCTCTCATGGTTCACCTCCCCTTCCAATTTCCCCCAACTCCCTTCTCCTCTCTAACTCCCCTAGTCCTCCATGTTATTTGTTATGCTCCACAAATGAGTGAAACCATATGATAATTGACTCTCTCTGTTTGACTTATTTCACTCAGCATAATCTCTTCCAGTCCCATCCATGTTGCTACAAAAGTTGGGTATTCATCCTTTCTGATGGAGGCATAATACTCCATAGTATATATGGACCACATCTTCCTTATCCATTCGTCCATTGAAGGGCATTTTGGTTCTTTCCATAGTTTGGCGACCGTGGCCATTGCTGCTATAAACATTGGGGTACAGATGGCCCTTCTTTTCACGACATCTGTATCTTTGGGATAAATACCCAGTAGTGCAATTGCAGGGTCATGGGGAAGCTCTATTTTTAATTTCTTGAGGAATATCCACACTGTTCTCCAAGGTGGCTGCTCAAACTCAACACACACAAAACAGATAATCATATCAAAAAATGGGCAGAAGATATGAACAGATACTTCTCCAATGAAGACAAACAAATGGCTATCAGCCACATGAAAACATGTTCATCATCACTAGCCCTCAGGGAGATTCAAATTAAAACCACATTGAGATATCACT
>NC_081557.1:45369484-45386599 GCF_022355385.1 Mustela nigripes | reverse complement strand
GATATGAACAGATACTTCTCCAATGAAGACAAACAAATGGCTATCAGCCACATGAAAACATGTTCATCATCACTAGCCCTCAGGGAGATTCAAATTAAAACCACATTGAGATATCACCTTATACCAGTTAGAATGGCCAAAATTAGCAAGACAGGAAACAACATGTGTTGGAGGGGATGTGTAGAAAGGGGAACCCTCTTCCACTGTTGGTGGGAATGCAAGTTGGTGCAGCCACTTTGGAGAACAGTGTGGAGATTCCTCATGTGAGTGTTTTAACTTTTGCTAACACAGATAAAGAACAACCTTTTACTGTCTCTTTTTACAAGAGGTTTTCTGCAATAGTGTCTTAATCAACATGCAATAATATACCTTTTGTGATAATAAATGAGTTACAGTTGTGCTGAGTTATTGATCTCAGTCCTTATGCCAGCTGGGAGTGGGGTATGGGTGAGAGTGGGGTAGGATTGGGAATGAGAATGGGGTGGGGTGGGTTAGGAATAAGGGGGTTAGGATTGGGGTTGTGGGTAGGAATGGAACACTATCATAGAGGTTGCTCTGCCTCCAATTTTGAGGAGCCTCATTTTTTATACCGTAGTGTTGTAATTTTTCTTTTCTTTGACATTCCATGGTATTACAATGTTGGAAATATCGAACAATATAATATAAACAAAGAAACAGAGTTACTTTACTCAAATATATGCATACTTTCACCTTTAATACATCCTGTTAAATTTCTCTCCAAAATATTTCTGTCATCTTGCACATTCATCCACAATATTTGAGTGTTCACTTCTCTGTATTCTTACTAGCACTTAGTGTGGTTTATTTTTGTTATTCTGATGCATATGAAAAGGCATCTAATTAGTATTTACAGTTGCATTTTTCTTCTAAAAATTTATTAAACACATCAGCTTTGTTTCTGTGTATTTTTCCTGTTTTCTTAAATGGTTATTAGTCTCTTTAAAAACTGATTTGGAGTTATTTTTATTTTATGTTTATAAACATATTACCACGTATATTTTTCAATACTTTTCTCCTAACCTATTGAATGTTACTATTCCATATCATGCTAACATAAATTATGAAAAAGTGAACTGTATCAATTGTTTTGTAGGCCCAAGGCAGGTTGTCCCCAAGATGTGCCATTTCAGCATGCAGATTATGCAGATCTGAAAAAAATGAAAGCCTGGAAAACTCAAGAAGAAACTTTGACCACCCCTACAACTGCCTAGAAGAATTTAGGTAGAAGACCTGCTTCAGAGAGAGATATCACCATAATTAAATTTGATTTCTCCTGTTAACCTGTCTCATGTAAATTTGATCCTTAGTCCAGCTGTAAAAATCCTGGAAGGCAAAGTAATTTCTTCTTCTCCCTGCCCAGTGTCATTTATGATATGTGCATTTTTGTCTTACTTTTCTTAATTGCCCAGGATCATCAAGATGTAAGCCTGCACTATTTTAAGAAGTTAAACCATTATAATGTTTTTGCCTATGGATCCTGAAATTATCATGTCATTATGTTTTAAAATACATTTTTTTTTAATTAAAAAAGCTTATTTATTTGAGAGAGAGGAAAAACAAACAAACAAGCAAGCAAACAAACATGAGCAGGAAGGAAAGGCAGAGGAGAAGCAGACTCCTCACTGAGCAGGAAGCCCATTGTGGGGTCAAATCCCAGTACTGGAAGTCAAGACCTGAGCTGAAGGCAGAGGCTTAACCAACTGAGTTACCCAGGATTTCCAGTTTAAAATATATAAATACCCAACTCCAACTACTGATGAGTAATCCTATCCTTTCTGATTAATGACATATATTCCAAATAAATGTGTGGGTCTCTTTCTGGGCTTTTCATTATTTTACAGTTGTTATTTAATAATTCGTTATATCCAATAGATCAAGTCTCTTCACCATGTTATTGCAAACTTGGTTATTAAATTTTTATTTTTTCATGTAAATGTCACTGTTTGACAAGTTCTATAGAATTCCCTTTGGAATTTTAACTAGGCTTACATCTAATTTATGTACCCATTTGAGGAGATTAGACATCTTTAGGGTGTCAAGGCTTTCATCCAAGATCGTGGCATGGTATTCTCTTTAATCACATATAAGTAAAATATAAATATATAGTAACAAATATAAAATTCATTAATAATCTCTTACATTGCTCCATAATTTAAAACATTTTTCCGTCTATGTTGATTTTGTTTATGATAATCTTGTTGCACTCTCAATAGGCTACAAATTCTCTATAGATTCTCTTAATTTCTACACAAATATGACTTGCACTTCTTATTCTGTTTATATTTTTAATATTTTATTTATTTATTTGAGAGAGAGAGAGCACAAGCCAGGGAGAGAGGCTGAGGGAGATAGAAAGGGAGAAGCTGACTCCCTGTTGAACAGGAAGCCTGCCGTGGGGCTCAGTCCTGGGACCTGGGATCCTGAGCCAAAGGCAGGTGCTTCACTGACTGAGCCACATACTTTTATTATTAGTTTTCTTTCTGATTGCTTGGCTGTGACCTCCAGGACAGTGTTCAGTATGGAAGAAATAGGGATACTAGTGGATTTCTTAGTAGTTTTTCTTTAGAAGCACTTACAAATGCTTCCAAATTTTCATGATTTATTGTATACTTCTAATTGGTTTGCCATTACCTGACACCACTTGCTTCTCATTATATTTTATTGAAAAGTGTATAGTTGGTTTAAGATTTCATGCCTATTTTCATTAGGTTTTTGTAGTAACATCATCTAATACTTTTTTACATTTGCTATATGTGATCTATGTCTTGTTTCCATTTCTAATATTTATTTTATTTTTCTTTTCCTAACACTCCAAATTCCTGGAAGATATGCATCAATAACACAATGAAATAATAAAACACATTAGTCTTTGTATTAGTCAAGTTTCAATCAGAAAAACGTAACTGAAAACAGAAACAGAAAAACATAGTGAAATTATAAATGTAGATATAGATGTAGATACAGATATAGTTCTATTCACAAGAATGGCTTTTACAGTGCTTTTTTGCTGGACCAGGAAGTCTGGAATGAATGAGGCAGATGGTCAGGAAGGAAAGATCACAGTAGGCAAGAGCCGCCCCAGGCATGGACTGAAGTTGTTTTCAACAGTGCAAGTCTCTCTCCTTGGAAGGTCCAAGCCCTCTTTAAGGCTGTCCAAGTGATTAAGAAAGGTCCACTCGGGTTAATTCCCCTAACTTAGAGTCAGCTGATTGGGGTTTGTTGGTATATCTATGAAATCCCTTTACAGTAGCACCTATATGAGTGTTTGAATCACCAAGAGGTGCACGTGTGACACACCGTGGCTGCTGCTTCCTTCCTACATTTTTACTCTCGCTAAAGACTACTCCATATGGAACATGCTAGAATGGGAATTCAGGGAAATGTAGCTTAGCCTGCCCAAGCTGACATACCACAATGCTATCATAGCTTCCACAGAATGTACGACCTGGGACTTTCCCCAGAACTTGCCGACTTGTTTGTGGGAAACAAAGAAAGACATTATTTATTTCTTCTTCCTCTTATTTTTATTTTTTCCTTTTACCTATAGTGTGATGAATCAAAGGCTTCCTGGAGGCACTTTAAGCTGTAGACAAGGAAGATGTTTCAGGGAATGTTTCTGTAAGAGGAACACTGCTGCAAGCCTGCACTGCTCTAGGTTTTTAAGGTGACTTATTAAAGATGTTTGTGGTAGTTGCACTGTCTGATAGAACCCATCAGGAGTGCAGACCACATAGCAATTTCAGGAGAAACACCCCATTGAAATTTAAAACAAAAATTTTAATATTCTGTTTCTTAGAGCAATGATTCTTAAAATGGGATCTCCTAGCCAGTTGCATCAGCATTAATTGGAAATCCATCTGCTCCAAATTAATTGAATCAGAAATTCTGGGGGTGTGGACTAGCAACTTATGTTTTAATGAGAGCTACAGGTAATTCTGAATCACACTGAAGTTCAAATATTGCTGGCTTAGAGAGTCTCGGGAGCTAGGATCAATAGTATGCAGCTGACCAGAATTTAGATCTGGTCCAGTTGTGGGGATTGCCCACAGGAAGGATAGGTCCATTTCAATACAGTGTGATTAGCGGAGAAAATGACCAGAGGAGTATTTAAGAAGGTGACAAGAAGACCAAGTCCTGCAGTAAATTGTGAACAGAGACTATAATTTTGCAAAGACAATTTTTGGAAGTCTTCCTGCATAATCTGGGGTCCTAGATCATAGCTGGGGCTGGTTTTCTGGGAAGTGGTATTTAAGAAACTTGTTCATGATCTGAAAGAGGTTTCTGATACATGATGGAGTAAAGTATATGAGTGTTGAGGCTATACCAAATAAACTCTCTGTATTTGGAAGTCTTGGCCAAGAGTGAATTAGACCCAGAAAAAACTAGGTTATGGATTTAATGCAAAGAAACTCTCTGACAACACAGTTTACTGAGATAAACACAATGAATATAGATTCTCAGCAAAGAACATCAGGAGATATAGGTTTGATAATATTTAATGTATAAGTCTTCTTAATATAATTACCTCATATGGTAAAGAAATGCCTTTGGCAATACACATCTTCTACCCATAAGTGCAATTTCCTATTGAGTTCCATTACCAGCTTGCTACATCTTGCATGGATAATACAAAAAAAAAAAAAAAAAAAGACAAGACATCTTACAAAGCCAGTTGTTCTGCATCTGCATAACAATCGTCAGTCTAGGGACATATACAGTAATAGTGGAGTCCCATGAAGGAGTAAACATAGCAGACAGGCCAGGGATAATCACTGAGGGTAAGAAGGAAAGCATGTCCTGAGGTCCCTGGGGAATGGCACTGCATTGGTAACAGAGAGGGATTCAGATCAGATACCCACAGTCCCTATAGCCTCAGTGCTTCTAAAATGTTAGGCACCCTTGGATAAATAGTGCCAGCACTAAGATGTAGAGGATTAAAACCAAAACAAAACAAAGAGAAAGTGCTCCAAGAGAGTAGACTGCAAATATTTTTTCCTGCCTCTTTAACAAAAGCCTCTGCCCTCACTTCTACATTCTCATCTGGTCAACCAAAAGACAAAAGCTTAGCTGCTCAATTTCCTAGGGAACATAAAGGCTCCCTGGATGACTCCAGGCATAAATCCAGGGCAACCCACTGAAATCTCCGGGGTTCCTTTAAGATAGGTTTCATCATTATAACAACTTCTCAGCTCAACATTCAGATAGTTGAGGGTGGAAGATTAGCAATGCTCTTTCAGACTTCTGACGATGCTTCCAAACTGCTGTGCCTTCTCATTTCTGCTGTCCTGGAGTCAGGTGAGTTTGGGCTAAGGAAAAAGTCTGAAAAAGATATTTCTTAGCCCTCAAGAGAACTCTGTCTATGAAATTGGTAGATCGGAAGTTTACTTCACAGCAGGGAGGATATTTAGAGACCAGGAAAGGGGATTCTGCTGAATAACATCCCTGTGTGGTTTGAATTAGAGTTGTAGTTAACAGTCTTCCTATAATAGAAGTGTTAGTTTGGCATTAGGCCAAATAGAAAGAGGAATGGAGTAGGGAGATGCCAGCAAAGGAAGAAGCAAGTAATATATTAGCCAGACCAGGGAAATGGGAGGCATTGTGGAGAAAGTTCAAGACATTTACTATGATATTCCTAAAATCACTAATAAGAAATAATTACCCACTAACCATTTGAGAGAAATGTGTGTTCCTAGTGAAATAGACAGACACTGTATCAACACCAAGAAATTGGACAGAGGGATCATTGGGACTTTAATGATTACCTTAAATGTGTTCATAGTCAAGTGTTCTAAAATGATTGCTTTGGGCTTTTTCATGGCCCAGTGTTCTCACTAGGAAGAAGTAGGCATGTTTATCTGTGCTCTTCTGCAGACCAAGTGACAGCTTTTGGTCTGTGGTGCAGTTTCAGACGTGGAAAGTCTTCTCTATCCCCAGTTTTCTCCCCAAATTATGACGTTCAAATTTTTATCTTATTGAGAGCATTGGCTGTAATGTCACAATGAAAACTGGTTTAGAGATTGAGTCAGAGGGACAGGTTCACATTTAAGTGTGAGTAACAATGATCATACATATTTATCAACATCATAAACTATTTAATACAAGAGATGCTGTGAGACTACAGACTCATTCCTGTGAATTGGATGGGGCGATGATGAACCTGGGTGAGTTATTAAGAGTGCAGAGCCCTGTGAAGGGGTTGGTGTGCATAAAGTTAGAATCCCTTAGAAAGAAACCACAAAAACTGCAAGTAATGTTCACTTACATCCAGCCATTTAGGAGTCAATCTAATCAAGTGATATGTGGTAACCTGTGTTCAGTCCAGGTTCTACAAGAAAAAAATCCATAAAGCATAGAGTCTGATACCTAACTAACACACAGAAAACAACCTCACTGAAGAATCATTAAGTTAAGCCTTCTGGCTATGCATGAGTGCATTTGTGAGGCAATTGAAAACTGTAGGGATGTCTGGCAAAAACTAAGTTTGCTGGGTGGTGTGGTGAGCAAGGCTTTGCTGCTTGTGCATCTGACTCCAGCTCCATTATCTATGTTGAGCCATTCAGCTTAGCCAAAATCCACATTAGCTCATCAAGCAAATCTGTGTCATAAAAAACAGTGCTGGGTATGTCCAGGTTAGCCAAAAGCAGCCAGGGGAGCTATTTTCCAATCTCCTAATGATTGCCATGTGAACTCAGGGCACACAGAAAAAATTATAAAGAACATTTCTTTTATCAGCAAGCTTGCTCTGCAACTGAACAGTTCTCATGACATAAATGTTCATGCGAGGACTAGATTTGGATGGCTTAGGAAACAGTGTGAGGATTCTATATTGGATAGGAGATCATTTTTGTCTGAAAATAAAGGCAATGATAATAGTAAATGACATTTATTGATATTTTCTATGGGCCACAAACTGTTTCAAGGTACTTTTAAAGTTTTTCATCAACCTTACAAACTATTATTATTATTATTAAAAAAAGGTCAAAAATTTATAGGTTCTTAGAGGAAAATTAATTAGTCCAAGTCAGCATGACAGTAAGAGGCAAATACAAGGATTTGTTTCCAGTTTCATAGATTCCAATGTCTACACTTTTTTTTTTAACCACCACAACTTTCTGCTTTAAAAACTCCAAGTTCCTGCTTCCAAAATATCCTACCTCTTCAAAGAATATGCCAAGACAAGCATGAGGTCTCAAAGTATTCTTGCCTAATATTAGGTGGAGAAATAACACAAATCACATCAACAATAGTCATATTTTTAGATAAGCTCAAACTTTCACCTTGATATGTTTTTCCTTAGGGAAGATAAGGCCCTTGGTCAAATTGATCAGAAATTTAGATCTTTGCAATCTTGGCCCTTCTAGGCATAAGCTCACAGAACCCTGTGACCAATGAGACTCTTGTATGAACCTGCTCATAAAACTATGTTTATATCCCTTCTGTGGAAGTTATGTGGTTTATTGGCCCAGAGCTGTGATTAGCATAGCATTTGTCACCAACCTCCCCTCCTTCTGTTAGTCTTTATTTCTGAAAACAAATAGTTGATTTTGTTTACTAACAGGTTTGGTTTATCTGGTGGTTTCTTTTTCTTTCTTTCTTTTTCTTTTTTTTTTTTTCTCTTAAACCTAGCTAAATGGTAATGAAGGATCTTCTGTGCAGAAGATGAAACTTCCCTGATTTTTTTCTCCAGTAACTATGCTCTTACAGTATCTGGTCCATTAAGGAATAGGAGAGTTTACTTCTGTTCTCTTCTGACATATACACAATAGGAGCAAGAAAGAGTTGTAACAAGGACTCAATTCCCGTGTGATAACTGTTTTCTAACTCCTCAAATATCCTAGAATCAGTGGCTTTTTTGGTATTGATTATTCCAGTACTGGTTTTATAGTTTCTAGAATAGGGATCATTAAAGAGGAGGCTCACATTAAATATTTGTGGTTGAATACATAGAACAAATTTCTGGGCAGTAAAGTTCTTATTCCTGTTTCGAAAACTTCTAGGTAAAGTGCTTTCTCATCTTTTATCTTAATTACTAGATTTTTGTTTTTATCTCATTACTATCATGATTTCAAATGTTCTGCATGGTTTCTCCAACTTAAGTACTCCCCACAATAGGCTGTATCCTCTTAGGGAGGGGAGGTATGGGAAATGTGGGAGAAAGAGTAGTAAAAGATTTACTTCAACTGAGGATGAGACGTCGCCATCTAGGCATGAGTCAAACTAGTTACAAAATCACTTCTTGTGATTGGTGGAAGAGTGAAATTGAGGAATTGGCTACATCCTTTCTTTGACATCACCAAGAACCAGTCAGAATGTGAATGAAGGGTTAACCCAAGAGTGGACTGTAAGAAGTTGGAAGTTTCTGTTTCAGAAATAGAATGAAGTCCAAAAAGGGTTTACTTGAGCATCTTGGGAGGTGGAAACTAGACGTGTGAAGGTGGTTGGATTATCTTACAGAATCGCAAGTGTAGATTGATCAGGAATGTGTAAAAATTTCTCTTGGTTAGTGGAAGGTATAGAAACAGCCATGATAATAATATTGGAAACAATTTCCAAGTACTGGGTCCCAAACCAGAATCCATTCTAGGTTGAAAAACAAGAAAAATATCCAGGTCCACCCAGTGAACTGTGTGGGCAGATTGTGTTTTGGACTGACAGTCCCACCATATCTTTTCCTGTACTTCAGAAGAGTATGAGTGACTGAGTGTGTGTGTGTGTGTGTGTGTGTGTGTGTGTGTGTGTGTGTTATATTCCTGGGAAGAATGGATGAAGTTCATACCTTTCTTTGACAACAATAGACTTTAGCTAGAAGACAATTTTGATTTCTTTAAATGCCTGTTTGAATCTTTTTTTCACATTAATGTATTTTATTTAACAAGTATTATGTATAAAGTACTATTCAAAGGTCTGTACAAATATTAACCAATATAATTCTCTTAACAACTCTAAAGGATTTTATTTTTATTATCCTAATTTACGGTTGATAACATTTGCCTAACACTTATATCTAGTAAGTGTCATTCAAGGCTCATTCACATCTCTGTCCTGTGTTGTCTCTTCAGGTAGTGTGATACTGTGTGTGGGTTTCTGACCAGAGAAGATGCTCAGAGCCTTTGTCCAGTCCATGGAGTCTCCTAATCATACTAATCTGGACCCTTCTGTTTTCTTCCTCCTGGGCATCCCAGGTCTGGAACAATTTCACTTGTGGTTCTCACTCCCAGTGTGCTGCCTGGGTACAGCCACAATTGTGGGCAACATCACCATCCTGATTGTTGTTGCCACTGAACCAGCATTGCACAAGCCTGTGTACTTGTTCTTATGCATGCTCTCAACCATTGACTTGGCTGCCTCCTTCTCCACAGTTCCCAAGCTCCTGGCCATCCTCTGGTGTGGATCCGGACACATCTCTGCCTCTGCCTGCCTGGCACAGATGTTCTTCATTCATGCCTTCTGCATGATGGAGTCTACTGTGCTGCTCGCCATGGCCTTTGATCGCTATGTGGCCATTTGTCATCCACTTCGCTATGCTACTATCCTCACTGACACTATCATTGCCCGAATTGGAGTGGTAGCTATGGTGCGGGGCTCCATGCTCATGCTTCCATGTCCCTTCCTCATTGGGCGTTTGAGCTTCTGCCAACGCCATGTGATCCCCCACACATACTGTGAGCACATGGCTGTTGTGAAACTAGCATGTGGAGACACCAGGCCTAACCGTGTGTATGGGCTGACAGCAGCACTGTTGGTCATAGGGGTTGACTTATTTTGCATTGGTCTTTCCTATGTTTTTATTGCACGAGCTGTCCTTCGTCTTTCATCCCGTGAAGCTCGGTCCAAGGCCCTGGGGACCTGTGGTTCTCATGTTTGTGTCATCCTAATCTCTTATACACCAGCCCTCTTCTCTTTTTTTACCCATCGCTTTGGCCACCATGTTCCACTCCATATTCACATTCTTTTGGCCAATGTTTATCTGCTCTTTCCACCTGCTCTTAATCCTATGGTATATGGAGTTAAGACCAAAGAAATTCGGGAAAGGGTTGTGAGAGTGTTTCAAAGAGGACAGGGAACTGGGGTCAAGGTATCTGAGTGATCAAGAGGTATAGGAAGGACTTAGTCCAAAAAAGAAGATTTTCAAGATTAAATAATCCTCATTATTCGAGACTGGAAAGAGATTTTAGTCTTGCACTAATGTCTTCCATAGTACCTCCTAGACTATTTCCAGGAATAATAAATCACAGAGGAGGTCAAATTAGTTAAGCATCCTTAACTTCCATCCCAGGAAGTATAGGTTAGAAGAGACTCTGCGTAGTCATAAGAACTTCCCTTACTCTCTGACACTCTCCTAATCCAACAGGTATGGGTTTCTAAACTCATACTTCACAATATAGCTGTTGTGTTACCATCTGCAAGGAGCAGGAGATAGGACATAGAGCCACAAGTTAAAGAAAGTAGACCTGCCAGGTACTTACCTGCTTTTGGATAAAGGTTGTATTTTCTCCATTAGCACTTGAAACCAAAAGAGGAGAAGGAATCACCAACACCCACAATATTAGCAAATGGGAGAGCTAAGGTTTGAAACCTAGAATCCTCTGGTACAAAATAATAACACATCTACAGATGAGAGTATAGGATAGGTCAGGAATAGCCCTTTATTTCTAAATTTGGAATATTCATCCTATAGATATATTCTTGTCTCTACACTCTAGGGAATGAACTTAATTCCAGATGACCTGGATATTATTCCCTGAAAAGCAATGTCCAAATATTCTTACACATTCTTACAAGGGCCTCCCAGAGGCCATTGACTTCTATCTCTAAACTTACAAAGAACAGTCACTTACACAAACCAATAGATGAGGCCATGCATTCATCCATTTATTTAGAAGGAAAAGAGAGTCACCCCATAATGCCAGGGAAAGGAGACACAAAACCCACTGCTAGAAATTCATAGACCCTTTCTCTCTTGAAGAGTATCAGTCCTGAGGGCTGAACAGCGAAGACCAGCTTTTTAAAGCTTTCCTCCCAAGAATATGAATGTTTTGACTGTGATACTTCACAGAGGTGGGGATAAATAATTTTGAAATATTACAATTCAATAAAATATGCTGAATATTGTCTGTTTTTCAAAGGAAAGAAAATCAGTATCGTGTTCTCTAGGAGGATTGTCACTGTGGGTGGTACTGATTTAATTAATTTTTCATTCTAATCCTCGAATCGAGATATTCGTAAAAGATTTTTAAGAATTTAGGCAATTCTAAATACTATAGTTTATCAGCTGACTTTCAGTTTTATACTTCAAACTTATAATCTTGCCAGCATACAAATCCTACACCCCAACTCTGGGAAACTTCTATACTTCTGTGTTTTGAGTTCCTATACTCAGTGTGGAGCAGTTCTAAAGAAAAAATATAAAGACATGCAGACTCCAAACACTGTTTGCTCACAGTTTTGGATATTAAGTAGGAATCTGTTGCTACATAGCTATACTTTTACCTGTTGCATGGTTTGAAATAGTTAATGTTTATCATTTTCAAATTTCTTTTTTTTTAATTAATTAATTTATTTTCAGCATAACAATATTTGTTATTTTTTCACCATACCCAGTGCTCCATGCAATCTGTGCCCTCTATAAAACCTGGTACCCCAACCTCCCACCCCCCCCGCTACTTCAAACCCCTCAGATTGTTTTAATTTTCAATTTTCTTATATACCCCTTCCCCTCATGGTTGCCAGAGTCCATTCATTTCTATTCTGTAAAGAAAAATGACACTATGAGAAGTATACACCTCAAATTCTAATCCTCATGTTAACTTTTGACATATATAGGCATTTTTCCTCCTTTATTACTGTACATATTTATTATTAATTATTTTTTTCTGATCAAGCAAGCTTCATAAAATATACTCTAGGGAGCTCAGACCATCACTCACTTCTTCTAGTTCCTATTTCCACAAGTGTTCAAATTTATATGCACATTGATCCAACACCAAAATTTCTTTTGACCTTTTTTATGCAAGTTTCTGAAAAATACTTTTGGATCCAATTACTTCTGTTTCCTTGTCTCCAATCCCTTCCTACATTATAATCTGATTTCACCATAAGTTAAAGTTTCCATTGAAACATTGGCCACCAAAGCCACAGGTAATCTTTTCTAACCAGACTTCCTTACAACACATTGTATTATTAACCATACATCCTTCTCCAGAATCTCTCCTCTGTGACATCTGTCATACCACCCAATCCTAGCTTTTCTTCCATTTCAATAATGTTTTCCTCCTTGTTCTCAAAGAAATTATATTAGGTTAAAAAGGAAGCTTCAGTGAGGTCCATAAGGAAGAAATAATTTAAAAAATTCAAGACTGAGGGCAATGAGGCTAGAAATTAAAAAAAATAAAAGTCAGTATCTTTAGCTAGTCAGCATCTATAAATGCAAATGTCATTGACATATCCATTTCTTCAATAAAATAAGTGTAAAAGTCGTGAACATAAAGTTGTCCTTGGCATGACAGAATGAAAACCCTATGTGATTTAAATAAATAATAATAGAGTGTCATAGATGATTTATGAGCAACTATATTTATTTTAGTATTTTTATTAAATAAAAAAGCCCTGGATATCAAATGATAGAAAAAATAACTAAATTCTATACAGTTATTTAAAAATATTTTAGAGTCTTAAAAACCTTCTTTTGAAAAACATTTAATATGCTAGTATCCATTCTTTTTTTTTAAGAAGTTACTTGAAGATTTTTTAATAATATATTCAATGCATAGTTTTTTGGTTTTTTTTAAATTAAATTTATTTATTTTCAGCATAGCAGTATTCATTATTTATCAGCACACCCAGTGCTCCATGCAGTCTGTGCCCTCTATAATACCCACCACCTGGTACCCTAACCTCCCACACCCCCTGCCACTTCAAACCACTCAGGTTGTTTTTCAGAGTCCATAGTCCCTCATGATTCACCTTCCCTTCCAATTTCCCCCAACTCCCTTCTCCTCTCTAACTCTCCATGTCCTCCATGCTATTTGTTATGCTCCACAAATAAGTGAAACCATATGATAATTGACTCTCTCTCCTTAACTTATTTCACTCAGCATAATCTCTTCGAGTCCCGTCCATGTTGCTAGAAAAGTTGGGTATTCATCCTTTCTGATGGAGGCATAATACTCCATAGTGTATATGGACCACATTTTCCTTATCCATTTGTCCGTTGAAGGGCATCTTGGTTCTTTCCATAGTTTAGCGACTGTGGCCATTGCTGCTATAAACATTGGGGTATAGATGGCCCTTCTTTTCACGACATCTGTATCTTTGGGGTAAATACCCAGGAGTGCAATTGCAGGGTCATAGGGAAGTTCTATTTTTAATTTCTTGAGGAATCTCCACACTGTTCTCCAAAGAGGCTGCACCAACCTGCATTCCCACCAACAGTGGAAGAGGGTTCCCCTTTCTCCACATCCCCTCCAACACATTTTGTTTCCTGTCTTGTTAATTTTGGCCATTCTAACTGGTGTAAGGTGATATCTCAATGTAGTTTTAATTTGAATCTCCCTGAGGGCTAGTGATGATGAACATTTTTTCATGTGTCTGATAGCCATTTGTATGTCTTCATTGGAAAAGTGTCTGTTCATATCTTCTGCCCATTTTTTGATATGATTGTCTGTTTTGTGTGCATTGAGTTTGAGGAGTTCATTATAGATCCTGGATATCAACTTTTTGTCTGTACTGTCATTTGCAAATATCTTCTCCCATTCCGTAGGTTGCCTCTTTGTTTTTTTGACTGTTTCCTTTGCTGTGCAGAAGCTTTTGATTTTGATGAAGTCCCAAAAGTTAATTTTCGCTTTTGTTTCCTTTGCCTTTGGAAAAATATCTTGAAAGAAGTTGCTGTGGCTGATATCGAAGAGATTACTGCCTATGTTTTCCTCTATGATTCTGATGGATTCCTGTCTCATGTTGAGGTCTTTTATCCATTTTGAGTTTATCTTTGTGTACAGTGTAAGAGAATGGTCGAGTTTCATTCTTCTGTCCAGTTTTCCCAGCACCATTTATTGAAGAGACTGTCTTTTTTCCACTGTATATTTTTTCCTGTTTTGTCGAAGATTAATTGACCATAGAGTTGAGGGTCCATACCTGGGCTGTCTACTCTGTTCCACTGGTCTATGTGTCTGTTTTTATGTCAGTACCATGCTGTCTTGGTGATCACAGCTTTGTAATAAAGCTTGAAATCAGGTAACGTGATGCCCCCAGTTTTATTTTTGTTTTTCAACATTTCCTTAGCGATTCGGGGTCTCTTCGGGATTCCATAAAAATTTCTGGATTATTTGCCCCAGCTTTTTGAAGAATACTGGTGGAATTTTGATCCGAATGGCATTAAAAGTATAGCTTGCTCTATGCAGTATAGACATTTTAACAATGTTTATTCTTCCAATCCAAGAGCATGGAATGGTCTTCCATCTTTTTGTGTCGTCTTCAATTTCCTTCATGAGTGTTCTGTTCCCTCAAGTACAGATCCTTTTACCTCTTTGGTTAGGTTTATTCCCAGGTATCTTATCGTTCTTGGTGCTATAGTAAATGGAATCGATTCTCTAATTTCCCTTTCTGTATTTTCATTGTTAGTGTATAAGAAAGCCACTGATTCCTGCACATTGACTTTGTATCCTGCTACGTTGCTGAATTGCTGTATGAGTTCTAGTAGTTTGGGGGTGGAGTCTTTTGGGTTTTCCATATAAAGAATCATGTCATCTGTGAAGAGAGAGAGTTTGACTTCTTCATTGCCAATTTGGATACCTTTTATTTCTCTTTGTTGTCTGATTGCTGTTGCTAAGACTTCTAATACTATGTTGAACAAGAGTGGTGAAAGTGGGCATCCTTGTCTTGTTCCTGATCTCAACAGGAAGGCTGCAAGCTTTTTCCCATTGAGGATGATATTTGCTGTGGGTCTTTCATAGATAGATTTGATGAAGTTCAGGAATGTTCCCTCTATCCCTATACTTTGAAGTGTTTTAATCAGGAACGGATGCTGGATTTTGTCAAATGCTTTTTCTGCATCAATTGAGAGGATCATGTGGTTCTTCTCTCTTCTCATATTAATTTGTCCTATCACTTTGATTGATTTGCGAATGTTGAACCATCCTTGTAACCCAGGGATGAATCCCACCTGGTCCTGGTGGATAATCTTTTTAATGTGCTATTGGATCCTGTTGACTAGGATCTTGTTGAGAATCTTAGCATACATATTCATCAGTGATATTGGTCTGAAACTCTCCTTTTTGGTAGAGTCTTTGCCTGATTTGGGGATCAGGGTTATGCTGGCTTCATAGAAAGAGTCTGGAAGTTTTCCTTCTGCTTCAATTTTTTGAAACAGCTTCAGGAGAATAGGTGTTATTTCTTCTTTGAAAGTTTGGTAGAATGCCCCAGGGAATCCATCAGGTCCTGGGCTCTTGTTTTTTGGGAGGTTTTTGATCACTGCTTCAATCTCGTTACTAGATATCAGTCTATTCAGGTTGTTGATTTCGTCCTGGTTCAATTTTGGGAGTTTATAGTTTTCCAGGAATGCATCCATTTCATCAAGGTTGCTAAGCTTATTGGCATATAACTGTTGATAATAACTTCTTTTTTTTAAAAGATTTCATTTATTATTTATTGGACAGACAGAGATTACAAGTAGGCAGAGAGGCAAGCAGAGAAAGAGGAGGAAGCAGGCTCCCTGAGCAGAGAGCCCGATGCGGGGCTTGATCCCAGGACCCTGGGATCATGACCTGAGCTGAAGGCAGAGGCTTTAACCTACTGAGCCACCCAGGCGCCCCTGATAATAACTTCTGATGATTGTTTCTACTTCCTTGCTATTAGTTGTGATCTCTCCCTTTTCATTCATAATTTTATGAATTTGGGCTTTCTCTCTTTTCTTTTGGATTAGTGTGGCCAGTGGCTTATCAATCTTATTGTTTCTTTCAAAAAACCGACTTCTAGTTTCATTGATATGTTCTACTGTATCTTTGGTTTCTATCTTATTGATCTCAGCTCTAATCTTGATGATTTCCCTTCTTATGTGTGGAGTTGGTTTGATTTGTTGTTGATTTTCCAGTTCTTTAAGGTGTAGAGAAAGCTGCTGTGTTCTGGATTTTTCAATTTTTTTGAGGGAGGCTTGGATGGCTATGTATTTCCCCCTTAGGAGTACCTTTGCTGTATCCCATAGGTTTTGGACCGAAGTGTTTCATTCTCATTGGTTTCCATGAATTGTTTCAGTTCTTAATTGATCTCCTGGTTGATCCAAGCATTCTTAAGCAAGGTGGCCTTTAGCTTCCAGGTGTTAGAGTTCCTTCTGAACTTTTCCTTGTGATTAAGCTCCAGTTCCAAAGCATTGTGATCTGAGAATATACAGGGAATAATCTCAGTCTTTTGGTATCGGTTGAGTCCTGATTTGTGACCCAGTATGTGATCTATTCTTGAGAAGGTTCCATGTGCACTTGAGAAGAATGAGTATTCTGTTGTTTTAGGGTGGAATGTTCTGTATATATCTATGAGGTCCATTTGTTCCAATGTGTCATTCAATGCTCTTGTTTCCTTATTGATTTTCTGCTTCGATGATCTGTCTATTTCTGAGAGAGGTGTGTTAAGATCTCCTACGATTAGTGTATTCATATCAATGACTCTTTATCTTGATTAACATTTTTTTTATGTAATTGGCTGCTCCCATATTGGGGGCATAGATATTTACAATTGTTAGATCATCTTGGTGGATAGTCCCTTTAAGGATTATGCAGTGTCCTTCTGTATCTCTGACTACTTTAAAATCTTTACTTTAAAATCTAATTTATCTGATATGAGAATAGCTACCCCAACCTGCTTTTGAGACCCATTGGCATAAAAAATACTTCTCCATCCCTTCACTTTCAGTTTGGGTGTATCTTTAGGTTTGAAATGGGTCTGTTGTAGACAACATATGGATGGGTCCTGTCATTTTATCCAATCTGCAACCCTGTGCCATTTTATGGGCGCATTTAGGCCATTCACATTGAGAGTGATTATTGATAGATATGTTTTTATTGACATCGAGTTACCTTTGAAGTCTTTCTTTCTGTAGATTGTCTCTAT
>NC_081557.1:45368725-45369384 GCF_022355385.1 Mustela nigripes | reverse complement strand
ATGCAACCCTGTGCCATTTTATGGGCGCATTTAGGCCATTCACATTGAGAGTGATTATTGATAGATATGTTTTTATTGACATCGAGTTACCTTTGAAGTCTTTCTTTCTGTAGATTGTCTCTATATTTCTGTTCAATGCTATTCTTAGGATTTTTTCTCTTTTATAGAACCCCCCCTTAATATTTCCTGCAGTGTCGGCTTGGTGCTTGCATAGTCTTTTAAGCCTTGCCGGTCTTGAAAACTCTTTATCTCTCCATGCATTTTGAATGTCAGTCTTGCTGGATAAAGTATTCTTGGCTGCATGTTCTTCTAACTTAGTGCCCTGAATATATCTTGCCAGCCTTTTCTGGCTTGCCAGGTCTCTGTAGACAGGTCTGATGTTATTCTGATGGGCTTTCCTCTGTAAGTAAGGAGCCTCTTGGCCCTAGCGGCTTTCAAGAGATTATACCTACAATTATAATTCCTCAATTTGACTATAAGGAGTCGTGATGTTTTTTTGGAATGTATAATCTTGGGTGGAGACTGTTCAGCCTCTAGTACATGAATGCTGGTTCCATTTGTGAGATTGGGAAAATTTTAATGAAGAACTTGTTCCACTATATTTTCTAGACTTCTTTCTTTCTCCTCCCCTTCAGGGATTCCAATAATTCTGACGTTGC
>NC_081557.1:45347334-45368625 GCF_022355385.1 Mustela nigripes | reverse complement strand
AGAGATTATACCTACAATTATAATTCCTCAATTTGACTCTCAGGTGTTGTGATGTTTTTTTGGAATGTATAGTCTTGGGTGGAGACTGTTCAGCCTCTAGTACATGAATGCTGGTTCCATTTGTGAGATTGGGAAAATTTTAATGAAGAACTTGTTCCACTATATTTTCTAGACTTCTTTCTTTCTCCTCCCCTTCAGGGATTCCAATAATTCTGACGTTGGAACGCTTCATGGCATCATTTATTTCCCTGATTCTGTTTTCGTGGTTTCCAAGCTGTTTGTTCCAGGATTCCTCCTGATCCTTTCTCTCTATCTGTTTGTCCTCCAGATCACTAATTCTATCTTCTGTCTCAGTTACCCTAGCTTTGAGAGAGTTTAGATTAGATTTGAACTCATTGAGAGCATTGTGAACCCCCTCCCTGGTAGCTTTAAGCTCCACCCTAACATTGTGAACATCCTGTCTGGTCACTCTCAGCTTGGCCCTAATCAATTCTGTTTGATCATCCGTGGCTTTCTCCAACCTAGCTATTGCCTGTATAATTGTTAGCCTGAATTCTCTTTCCGACATATTGTCTATGTTGATAGCCGTTAGGTTGTTGCAGAAGGTTCATCCTCTGTATTTTTCTTCTGTTGGGCATTCCTCCTCCTAGTCATTTTGGTGGGAGATGACTGAACAGATGTAGCTGGATGTATTAACCATGGTGCAGTCAAGGTGCACCCTGGAACACTTCTGAGCAATCAGGATTACCCACCCAAACGAGAGACAAAAGAAAAGAAAAAGAAAAAAAAGAGAGAGAGAGAGAGACAGGAAAGAAAGGGAATATGAAAGAGAAGGTTCAGCCCAAATGGGCCCCAAGGTAAGATTTATGAAGTAGACAAACAAAAACAGACAAATAAAAAGACTGATAAAAGTATATGACAAGAGAAAAAAATATATATGCAAATAAAGGAAGAACCTCGTCAAAAAGAACCCCAAGTGTAAGATTTATATACTATCAGGACAAACACAAAAACACAGAAACACTTGTGGAGGAAAAAGATGGGAGAGTGGTTATAAATTCTCAGTGTGTGTGAGGAAGGTTGTTTTGATTCTTCCTGGATTTATCTTGATATCTTTGTTAAAGGACTCAACTTTCCTAAGATAAAGGGAGATTAATAATTAGTTTACCTCTAGGGATAGTATTGATTGGGGAAAGGGGATTACTTTGAAGTTTAACTCTATATGAATATTAGAAGATAAAAATAAAAAGGAATAAACTACACTAAACTAAACTAAAATTAAAAAAAGAAAGGATTAGGGCACCTGGGTAGCTCAGTGGGTTAAGCCGCTGCCTTCGGCTCAGGTCATGATCTCAGGGTCCTGGGGTCGAGTCCTGCATCGGGCTCTCTGCTCAGCAGGGAGCCTGCTTCCCCTCTCTCTCTCTATCTGCCTCTCCATCTACTTGTGATTTCTCTCTATCAAATAAATAAATAAAATCTTAAAAAAAAAAAAAGAAGGGATTCAAAAAATAGAAATGGAAAAGAAAACCTAGGTGTATGTATCAAAAAGTTCAGGTTAGAAGGTTATTACGGAATTTGATGTACTGGACAGCTCGTTGTGATGGTTATTAGGTTAAAAATAGTGAGAATGAATCAAAAATAAAAGTTTTCCTATGAAGTAGTGGTTGTTCTCTTGTAGTCTTTTTTTTCCCTCTTTTTTTTTTTTTCTTGGTTTGTTTTCTGGGGGAGGGGCCTGCCACAAGGGTTTTCAGTCAATGATGTTCCCTGACTTAAGTCCACCTGCCCCCCTCAAGGGGGTGGGCTCTGAGGAAACTGTTTTTTTTTTTTTTTTTTTTTTTCAGGCTTTTGTTCTCTGGCGGTTTTTAATGTTTGTTCACTTTTTTTTTTTTTTTTCTCACTTTGACCGCTTTTGATGGTTTTTGTAGTTTTAAAGGAAAACAAACCGCACTCTGATCTCCCTCTCAGAGGGAAGCCTCATTCTGGCTGCAGAGCCTAAATAAGTTACCCCTTGGCCGCTGGCAGAGCAGGTTTCAAGTCGCAGTCCCTGGGGGGCGCAGGATCTTTTGCTTGTACCCAAAGCCAAGGCAGTGGTGGCTCTCTGGGCAGCTCTAGACCGCCAGAGAGGTTCCAAGCAGCAATTGCACACTGAGATTTTCCCGCTGGCCTGGGGTTGGGAGTGCCTGGTCTTTCTGGGTCTAAGAGTGCCCGGCTTGCACGCACCAATTTCAGGGGAGGCTGAGGTTCCTCCATGGGTCTCAGGCTCTGAGAATGGGGCGCCGGTCCGAGAGCACCAGGATGGGCTTTCGCGCACCTCTCTTTGGGGGGTGGGGGGGAGTTTGGTGCAGGCTCTGAAACAATGGCACGTATCAAAGGGCACCGGCTGGGCCTTTATACCTCTCTCAGGGGAGTATCTCAGGCTCTGTAGCAGGGCTCTCACGTTCTTCTGCCCGGTGTGGCTCCCATCCCCTCACAGGAAATGGACCCCACGCGTTCTCAGGTGTGCTGTTGGCTTAGGGACCAAGAGCTGGTTTCTCCGCTGAACTCTCTCTGCTTCAGCGCTGGGCAGACTGTCCTGGGACCAGGGACTTAAGCCCCTGTACCTAGCCATTCCGATACTCCCATACCCCCCACCCCCTTGATCCTTTGCTCTTTCGGAGTGCTTTCAATCAGTCTCCAAGTTAATGCTGGTCCCCAGATGCAGGGCACTCTCGCTCATATTGGGTTATTACTTTCCAACTGGTTGCCTCTGGTGGCTCCCTCCCCCTTTTGTTTATCTTCTGATATCAGTCACCATTCCCACTCCACTTTACCTGCCCACTGGTGTCTTCTCCCCCTGTAGAGATCCAGACAGGTATAATTCTGATCTCAGGCTGATTTCATGGGTGATTAGAGTTCTTTGGTAGGTAATCAGCTCACTTTGGGGTACAAGTTGAAAAGGCGCCTCCTCCTACTTCCTCGCCATCTTGTCTCCCCCCGCTAGTATCCATTCTTAATTTTAAAAACAACTATATATGTGTAATAATATAATACTCCATTTTTATTAAAGCAATACCTGGGTATATATCCATGTTAATAAATTTAAAAATATATACTGATGAATGTTACTTCAATGGAGAGACAAACAAATATATCTTAAAAGGTAATTTTATAAGAGTAATTTAATGAAAATGTGAGTAAATCACTCACATAATTCACATAATATCCAACTTGGTTCCCTTGGGGTTTTTGCAAAACTTCATAGAGAAAGGAGCCAAACTTCTGGGGTAATGAAGGCATTAGGTTCTATTAAAATATCTCATTTCTGATCTATATCCAGGTATCTATCTACTTGTGCACACACACATATATATTCACATATCTATCTATCTATATACATATATAATATGCATACATATATATGCACATATAAATTCATATATATATACAAATACATATTTAGGTATTTGTCAATCACCATATGGGACCCTGGAGGTTAGCTTGATTTCAATACCAGCTTATATCTCTGAAGCTTTGAAATGTTCCCTCAGGATATTTTGAGGTATATAACATTTCCTATCAGACTCAGGTCAACAGTCTTCATATCAAGAAGTTAAGAACTTGCACAGAGACTGTGATGTTCAGACAACCAAATTCCTGAAAAATTGGACCAGATATATTTTATCTCCTTGTTTTTCCTTCCCCAAACTAAGGTACTTAACTAGAACAATATAGGGTTCAGTGACAAGATAATTTCTATATTAGACATAGAGGTAAAGAGGAAGAAGGATTTAAGGTTGGTACTAACGGCTTTTTTCCACCCCACAAATGTAAATGTTTTATTCTATTTACCTAGGCTTAAGTCAGAAAGTGATGTAAGACAATGATGCAGGGGCTGTTGGAAATATTTATTCCCCACTTTTGGCATTAAAAAATCCATTTAGATGTTCATAATGTTCATAATCTTTATATCTATATAAAGAACTGAATAGGAATATGTGCATTGGGAGTGATGGAAACCAAGAATGGACCAATCCCATGTCAGGGAGTAATGGGAAATACATAAAGAACAATCCTAGGTCTTGAGAGTCCATATTCAAATTTCTCTTGCTGCCTACCTGCCTTCCCTTTTTTCTTTAAGTGTCTGATTTTACTTGAGTTAAACTCTGGAGATCCTTCCTTACACCAAAATATATTTTAGGTCAATACATATTATGTGGCTTTACTTACCAGGAGGAACCTATTGTCATGTCATAAGAATTCAGAATGGTTTAGTGGGAGGAGGTAGTACGATTCCTGACAGTTGGTCTTTGTAATGCAAGTGCCTGATTTAAGTTTTGATTGCCTAGGTATCCATTTCAGACAGGCACCTGTTTCCAGGATGCTCTTAGATAAACAACACATTACCAGCCACAGAGCTAACTAGATAATACCCACACTTCCTTTGTTTTGCAGATCTCTGGTGATTCTGATAATTGACCATTTGGTTTCTTTTTCTTGCTGTGCTTTAAATTCCCATTCTTACATTTTAAATTCACTTATATAAAGAGTGATCCTGAGATATCCTAGGCTCCACCCTCAAGCTCAATAAAAGCAGAACCACAGGCCCCCACACACTCCCCTGTCTTCACTTCTCTGTGTGGTCCCATTTGCCATATGATTTCCAGGACTCATAAGTAATAAACCTTTTTCTCTTTCAAAGTTTTCTGATGGTTTCTGCTGAAGGCAGCTTGCAGTCATCACAAGAATCACAAGGACCAGTCCAACTACAACGCTGGTTATCCACAGGCTGAAACCAGCTCACAAGGTGGGGTGTGGATATGAGGAACAGATCACTGCCAATAGATTTTGGAAATGAGGATTGATAGTGAGTGGTATATAAGGCTGTACTTTATGAAAGATGGGAGAGATGTAGCAATATTCAGAAACACTAACTCTACACCTGGAACAGAATATCAGTAAATTTCTCCAGAAAGATATATTGAATTAGACTGTGGGAAATAATTTAAAATTTTTTAAAGAACAGATTAAATTTGTGATTAATATTGTGTCACTTTGATTTAAACTTCTATCACTAGCAGGGCATTTGTCAAATGAATTGAATCTGTACAGAACCTAAAAATTATTGTAAGAATAAAGCCATTCCTAAATGATTAAAGTAATCTTTATGAAAAAAAAAAGAGCATACAGAAGATTATTTTATAGTAGGTACTACACGGGAAATATTAAGACCTAGAATTAGGCATTGTCCAAACTGTCAAGATTGGCTTACATTAAAGATGAAGCTGCAAATGTGAGTAAATATTTAGAACACAGGGAGTTACAAACTGAGGGAGAAAGGTGATCATAACAGGGAAAAGTTTATAATTAACAGACTAAATGTATTTTTTTTAAAGAGAGAATAATAGTACAGAAGTGCTAGAAGTTCTTTTAAAACATGACCTCTAAGGTTTATATTCCTATAATTGTAATATATTTATCTGTGCTATATATTTAAATTTATATTTTTGTAAATGATATGTGACAGTTCTTTGGTGTGTGTAATGTTGTAAACTCATTTGCAAACAATTTTTAAGTGTATTTAAAACACTGAAGAGGGGTGCCTTGGTGGCTCAGTGGGTTAAAGCTTCTGCCTTTGGCTCATGCCATGATCTCAGTGTCCTGGGATCCAGCCCCACATTGGGCTCTCTGCCAGCAGGAAGCCTGCTTCCCCCTCTCTCTCTGCCTGCCTCTCTGCCTACTTGTGATCTCTCTTTCTGTCAAATAAAAAAATAAAATCTTAAAAAATAACAAAACACTGATGAACTCAGGGTTGCAGTTTTGGTCCTACAGGGGACCTAGTATTGTGCCCAAATTTTGAGACCCCTCAAAGACGACCCCCAGAGTCCAGAGTCAAAGCCAAACAGCAAGGGTCGTTTATTATGAGTTCGAACCCGGACCTCCGCGCACTCGTTGCCGGTGACGCTAAGAGGTCCCAAGCTCAGGATCACAACACTTTTTATACACTATTTTTGGGGAGGCAGGGACTTAGCATACATCATAGTATCTTGAAACAAATTGCCACATACCGCGGGAAAATCAAAAAGGAACTCTATAATATGGCTGGCGCGCTACAGAGCTGGAAAAGGCTGGGAATGGATTATTGGTTAAGGCAAAGGGCTCTTCAGACAAAGGGTCATTCTTCAAACTGCTGAGTTGGCGCCGCTAGGGTATGTGTCACCTCAGGATTGACCAGGGTCTTCCTGTCAAGCCACGGGGCACCAGATGGTTGTTATTTCTCAGCCCAGAGCCAGATGGGGGGTCCGGGAGCAGTCATTCTGTTACATCCAATTCTGGGTGGGGGTTTCTCTGGCGTCAGATGGCTGTTATCTCTTGGCCCAGAGCCGGGGGAGGGGTCCGGGGGCGGGGTCCGGGGGCAGCCATTCTGTCAGGTTCAATTCTGGGAGGGGGATGTGTGGTTACAGAGTGTCTATAGAAAGTCTGCTGGTATTTTTCCATCTCCTCATGGGTTAGCAAGCGAAGTTACAGAAGCAGAAATAGCGGTAATGGTTATAATTTAGGCATCTCACTAGATGTCCTCCTCTCCACATAATCCAGACTACCATATTTTAATGATTTGTCTAAATTGAAGATTAATAACAAGTCAGATATGTTAGCTTAAAATCAAATCATTGGCAATAATTTGAAAATGGGAGCTTTCATCAGATTTTAGTGTCAATTTGGAAGGTCTTAATGTAAATACCTACTGTATACTAACAAGTTACATAAGAAGATTTCTGTGTTTCTCATGATTTAGGTTATCAACATATTATCAAAGATAGAGTAGAATTATCATTGCTAAAACAATCAACTTTAATTTAATTTAATCAGCTTTAGTCATCCTATAACTTTTACCTAGAATTTCTCAAAAAAAAAAAAAAAAAAAATTCTGGCCCAATTTTTTTTTCTCTAATTTCTACTTCATCTGATATTAATATGTCTGCTCCAAATTTTATGTGTGCTTTCTCTGAGGATTGTATATTATTTAACTTTTTTCTTTGGTTTTCTTTATGATATGGACCTCTATACCATACATACATTTTTATAAAATTAACAGATTTATTTCTACTTATATAGGGCCATTTACATAATTTATCCTAATAACCCAATCAGTGTATTTTTTCTGCCTTTTGTCAGTTTAACATTTTATTGATTTATTTAGGAATCCTTTGGCTTTTCTGTTTTATTGATACCATTTTATTTAATATTTTTATGGTGATTTATGCATTTACATTATTTTTATTTTTAGAGGTTCCTTTTGTGTTTTCCAAATAATAGTAATTAAATGATATTTTAATATTTTTAAAATATTCTCACAGAGGTACTTGTCAGTATGCTATCTGAGAAACATGATGTCCCTATCTCAGGCTATTATTTCCTTAGAAGAATCCTGCTATTCAGAGATTGATGAAGTGTGTCATGATTGGCTCCTATTTTTAGCCCTATCTTCAACTTCCTAAAGCCCACATGCAAAAGACATTACTATATTTTTTTCTCAAGATATGATTTATTTAAAGTTCTATGGTTTTTCATGTTTGTTTTTCTGGAATATGTGTATGGTTATTAATATTTAAATAATATTGTTTAATAAAAATAGCTTCAGAAAAATAATAACCAACTTTGTCTTTTATAAATGGACACCATTTATCTATTAAAGAACTAGGTGAGTATTAAGCACTAAAAAGAATTTGTTGTCTACATTGATAAATGAAAGAATAAAAAATACACATATAAAATAATCTATTTGGTTTAAACAAAATTTATGCTTAAATTCCCTGGAAATCAGAAAAAAATTGTTTTTTTTTTTTTTTGGCCATTGAAATGTACCTTGAAGAAAAAGGGCAAAAGAAATTAAGACAGTGACTATGACCAAGACATTTTCTCTTTTATCTCTATCTAGGAGGACCCACAAATTCTCTAAGATGATTAATGATCATCCTAGCTTGATGATGTTAATGCTAAACCAAACAGACCTGACTCCAGCCTCATTCATCCTTAATGGGATCCCAGGACTGGAGGACATGCACATGTGGATTTCCTTCCCATTCTGCACCATGTATGCTGTGGCTGTGGTAGGGAATTGTGGGCTCCTCTACCTCATCCTCTATGAGGACTCCCTGCACAGGCCGATGTACTATTTTTTAGCTATGCTTTCCCTAACTGACCTTTTTATATGCTCTAGTACAATTCCTAAAGCTCTCTGCATCTTCTGGTTCCATTTCAAGGAAATCAGCTTTGATGGATGTCTGGTCCAGATGTTTTTTGTCCATACCTTCACAGGGATGGAGTCTGGGGTGCTCATGCTTATGGCCCTGGACCGCTATGTGGCTATCTGTTACCCTTTGCACTACTCTACTTTTCTCACCAATTCTGTTATTGCAAAGGCTGGGCTTTCTACCTTTCTCAGAGGAGTGTTGCTCATCATTCCCTTCACTGTCCTCACCAAGCACCTGCCCTACTGCAGAGGGAATATAATTCCCCACACCTACTGTGACCACATGTCTGTAGCCAAATTATCCTGTGGGAATATCAAGGTCAATGTCATTTATGGTCTGACGGTTGCCCTCCTGATTGGGGGCTTTGACATCCTGTGCATCACAGTCTCCTACACCATGATCCTCCAGGCAGTGATCAGCCTCTCTTCAGCAGATGCTCGACAGAAGGCCTTCAGCACCTGCACTGCCCACATCTGTGCCATTGTTTTTTCCTACAGTCCAGCTTTCTTCTCCTTCTTTTCCCACCGCTTTGGGGGCCACACAATCCCTCCATCTTGCCACATCATTGTGGCCAATATTTATCTGCTCTTGCCTCCCACTGTGAACCCTATTGTCTACGGGGTGAAAACCAAGCAGATACGAGACTGTGTCATAAGGATCACTTCAGGTTCTAAGGATGTCAAGTCCCAGAGCAAATGAAAGGGATTTTTGCCTGGGTTGGGATGTGAAGTAAAAGAATGCTTCTCTTTGTCTGTTTAGGCAGAAAAATTTCCAAGAATAGGTATATGCTTTTTCCAGGTAAGCATGATGAGTAGTTCATTCCCATTAAATTTTCTGCAGAATACCAATGTAATTTTTCATGCCACATCTCCCTCCATATGAGTTTTTTACCTCCAGGTTTTCTGTGTAACTTTATCTCCAGGACTCAATAATATTAGGTTCCAAGAGAGAAAAATATTAATGAGAAGCTGGGATAATTATCTAGAAAATTGAATCAAGTGAAGCTAATTATTTGGGGTTAGATGACCCAAATCATTTTTTTTTTTTATTGTAAGTGGAATTTCTAAATTGATAACTGTATTTAACTCTGGAAAAATTATATTACATATTCTCATTATTCACAAAAATCCTGTTTTCTTAGAAATTTTTAAAAGATGAAACTAGAAAGTCTTCTGTGTGTGAGGTGTAAGCCTCTGGGGTCTTATGAGAACTTTGGTGACCTTATACCTGACCAAGTCTGTCCTAGCATGAGACATTTAGGCAATTGCTTCCTTCCCAACTGGTGGGTTGCGTTTTGTCTTCAAGGTGGCTTTCAAAGAATGTGCAGTTTGGAAGGAGCTATGAATAGCAGTTATGAGACTTATGAAATATATTAATGACAATTATTAATGACTACTACAAAATACAATAAATGTATTTCTACAAGTACAGGGCTATGGAGAGCAATAGTTACTTTTCTTCTTTTGAACTGAGAATTGAACTAAGAATTGCTTGAGTATTTTCTGTATAATATCTTTCTAAATTAACATGAAGTAAGAAACTACAAATAGTGATGGTTTTTACAGCATTGTCACAGATAGCATAATGAAGACTGCAAAGTTGATTTTTCCTGACCAACTTCTAAGAATAACTTTTCTCTGATGTTGGTAATTTATGCTCATTAATTTCTGTTTTGTTGAAATGTAACCTCAAGTGTTTTTTATTTTATAAAGGCATAAAACAAATAAGTGTTCATCACAAAATCACTCTCTTTTCACATTATATTTCTATGTATCTTGATAACAGAATTTCTTTAAAGGCTACCAGTATTCATTATCCCTACTTATACATCTTGAAATAATTCTTACCCATTTCTTGTTTTCTTCAGAATATATTTCATTGTTTCATCGAAATTGCTTTTGTACCTTTCACAAATGACTTCATATTACTAAAGCCAATGGTCCTTCTCTATGCCTACCTTGGCCTATCTCTCAAAAATATTCAATATAATGGATTAGTCCTTTTGTATAGAAACCCTCTCTTTTCTTTCTTTCTTTTTTTTTTTTTAAATTAACATATAATGCATGATTTGTCCCAGATGTACAGGTCTGTGAATCACCTGGCTTACAAGTTTCACAGCACTCACCATAGCACATACCCTCCCCAATGTCCATAACCCAGCCACCCTATCTCTACCCCACCCCTACCCCCCAGCAACCCTCAGTTTGTTTCACAAGATTAAGAGTATCTTATGGTTTGTCTCCCTTCTGATCCCATCTTGTTTCATTTTTTTCCTTACCTACCCCTTTACAACTCTGTGCCCTGCCTCTCAAATTCCTCACATCAGAGAGATCATATGATAATTGTCTTTCTCTGAGTAACTTATTTCACTTAGCTTAATACCCTCTAGTTCCATCCACATCATTGCAAATGGCAAGATTTTGTTTCTTTCGATGGCTGTGTAGTATTCCATTGTGTATATGTATGTATACACCCCACATCTTCTTTATCCATTCTTCTGTTGATGGACATCTAGGTTCTTTCCACAGTTTGGCTATTGTGGACATTGCTGCTATAAACATTCAGGTGCATGTGCCCCTTCAGATCAGTTCAGATCACTACATTTGTATTTTTAGGGTAAATACCCAGTAGTGCAATTGCTGGGTAGTGAAACCCTCTCTTTTCTTGAATTCTGGAACACATCACACATTCTAAGTCATTCTTCATTCTCACTGAATGTTCCTTATAGTTCCATTTGCTTTCCCATTTCTTCTGAATTTCTTTATACAGGCATATCCCTGGGATCAACTCTCTTTTTGCACTCATTCTCTAGGCATTCCAGTACACATAGACATAAATGCCATTATATGCTAATAACTGCCAGGTTTATTAATTCAGCAATAGACTCATGGAAGCTCAGGTACAAGTTCAAAGTGAAGAAAACTTCATGATACCTTTTTCTTAATGACATTCTCTCATTTCTAGGTCCTTTTCTTGTTTTGCCTTTTGTTTTCATCTTATTTCACTTTTGATCTTCAGGCCATTGATATTTCTCCATATGTCTGTCAAATATTCTTAAACATCTGACTATGAAGTCATTCACAAATGTTTATTTTAGAAACTTATATCCATTTTATTGCAGTAAAATAGTATGTTACTTACTTTTTACTCAATTATTTTTTAAAAAATGTATTTTTAAAAAATACATGTTTCATTTCTTGCTTTTGATTATTTTATGAACTTTATAAACTTTCCTAGCATGCAATCAAGACTATTTTCTTAATCATTCCTTGATTGTAAATATCTAAGTTTTTTCACTCTCTGTCACCACAGATATATGATAAACATCTTTACTAACATGTACATATACACACATGCAGGCCTTTATGGAACTGGGGATATTTTATTCAGAATATATACTGTGGCATGAGTTTGCAGAGTCATAATCTCTGCACACTACATTTAATGAAGCAGCCTTAGACTGCTGGTCAACTTTCAATACAAACAATGGAAGCCAAAAGACAATGAAATGATATTTTTGAAGTGCTTAAAAAACACTTGCAACTTAGAATCCTGGTCTCATGAAGGAAGGGAAAACTGAAGGGAGGAAAATCAGAAGGGGAGACAAACCACAGGACTATGGACTCTGGGAAACAATCTGAGGGTTTCTGAGGGGAGCAGAGTGGGGGGATGGTTTAGCCCAGTGATGGATATAAAGGAGGGCACATGTTGCAATGAGCACTGTTATATGCAAATAAGGAATCATTGAACACTACATCAAAAACTAATGAAATACGGCATGGTGACTAACATAACATAGTAAAAAAAAAAAAAGGAGATAAAATAAATACCTATTCACATAAACAAATGCTGAGAGGTAATACTCAAGTAAGTATGTTATTCAGAATATAGAATAATGATTACCTGATGGAAGCTCAGAATGAAATATAGGAATGCATAACAAAACTAACATTGAAGAAAAATACAGTGGTAATAATAACACCTATTTTATTGGTCAAAAATGGCAAGAGGAACAAAGGAAAGAACAGATGGGACATGGTAAAAAAGACAATACAAACATGGCAAACATGGCAAAAATTACATTAATGTAATTTGACTAAGCAATTCAGTGAAAGAAAATGACATGAAAAATAAAATATCCTTAGAAATTATATTATTTTACTGCCTGCCTCTCTACCTACTTGTGATCTGTCTGTTAAATAAATTAAAAAAAAATAAAAAAGAAACTATATTATTTTAGAAGATATTACATATATATTATGTATATATGAACATATACATTATATGTAAATACATGAATATAAATGTGTGTTTATATATACACATCTATATGTTATATATTATATATTATATACTATATATGTATACATATGTACATACGTATATATGTATATATACACACACTATAAGAAAAAGCTTGTGTGGCTGTAAACAGCAAAGTAGATTTTAACACAATAAATATTAGGAGTAATAAAATGTAAAATTTCATAATGATTACAATGGCAATCCATCAGGAAAAAATACCTAACTTTGTACATGGTTAATATCATTATAGAAGTATACACACATAAACATACTCACAAAAGATGTGGATAGAATTAGAAGGGGAAATTGATAAATCCACAATGAAATCATAGTTGGATATTTTAACACAACCTCTCAGCAACTAAAGAGCAGAGAATTAGCAAAATATAAATAGTATAGACTATCTGAACATAAGCAACTGACTGACATGCACAGTAAACAACATCCACCAGCTTTAAATATAGTTTTATTTCTTAGACTAATATGAAACATTTACCAAAGTGAACAAGAAGAGGATGTCAAGAGCAAATTTACCCATGCATCTGAAAACGTAGATGACATAGGCACCTATTAAAAACACTGCAAGCAATCTAAGAAGGAATGTAAAGTTATAGTGGTCATAGATCTATTAAGAAAATGAATTAGTTATCTAAAATCTCCAGAAAGGAACACTGCACTGTTGATGGAAATGCAAATTGGTAGAGTCACTGACAAACAGTATGGAGGTTCCTTGAAGAATTAAAAATATAAGAATACCATATGATTCAATAATTATGCTATTGGGTATTCATGCAAAGAAAGTGAAAACACAAATTGTAAAAGATATGATGCACCACTATGTTTACTGCAGTATTATTTATAATAGTCAAGATAGGGAAGCAACCTCAGTATGCATCTATAGACAAATGAATAAGGAAATGAAGAAGGTGTCACACACACACACACACTAGAATATAACTCAGCCATAAAGAAAAATGAGATTTGCCATTTGTGACAACATGGATGGACTTAGAGGGTATCATGAAATAAATCAGAAAAAGAAAAACAAGTCAGAAAAAGAAAAACATATACCATACGATTTGTCTTATATGTGGAATCTAAAAAATGAAACAAATGAATAAACAAATAAAAAACAGAATCAGATCTATAAATACAAGGACAAACTGATAGTTGCCAGAGGGGAGGGGAGTGGGCGGCTGGGTGAAATAGATGAAGGGAAGTGGGAGGTACAGGCCTCCAGTTTCGGAATGAGTAAGTGATGGGGATAGAAGGTACAGCTTAAGGAACAGAGTCAAGGGTATTGTAGTGGCATTGTACAATGACACAGAGCAGCTACACTTGTCCTGAGCATAGCATAATGTATAGACTTGTTGAATCACTATATTGTATACCTGAAGCTAGTGTAACATTTTCTGTAAACTCTACTCAAAGGGGAAGAAAAAAAAATTAAAGAAAAAAATTTAAAAATAATAAAAGAATTATTCTTTGGTCATAGAAATGATCAATTTTACCTCTACCACAGCTTCTAAATCTATTCGCTTTGCTTCATCTCCACGGCCCCATCCTAGTTCAACACCCAGTCATTGCTCCTTTGGATTACTGCTATTCACTTGATCTACTTATATTTATTTTTGCCATATATAATCTGGTCTTGTCATTGCTGCAAGGTCTTAATTCTCCTTAAAGCTTCAGTGGTCCTTTTTGATTTTAGCATAAATTTGCTTATAAGTCTCTGGCCTCTGTTATGAGCTCAACAGCTCTATATCACATCATATCTCATTTTCTAGCACAGTTTAGGGCTTCAGCCATACTTATCCTTCTCTATTACCTTGAATTTAACATGATCCTCTCATTTCAGAATCTTAAAGTTCTTGGAATCCTTCCCCTTCCCCTCATCCACATCAATCAAACAAACACCCTAGTTAAGACCTACTCTAAGTATCCTCAGTACAAACTGGTGCTTCTTCTGTAAATCCTTCTCTGACATCAAGACTAACTTAATTCCGTTTATTATGCTATCATAACTCTGGGTACTTTTGAATTAAAGCACTTCTCCCACTTCAAAGAAGTTGAAGTTAAAAGAAATGTTAGATTCTTTGTTTAGTATTTTATTCCCCTGTCCAAATTAGATCACAGTTTCCATGTAAACATGGACCATGACAGTTTATAGATCATTCTCTGCCTACCATATTTTGTAAACACAGAAGAACACCATACGTAGTGAATAAATACTTTCTCCTCTAAGTTTTTTTTTAAAGCATGACATCATAACCATAGATTTTAGAATCCCTTGAAATGTTGTAGTCAAGAACAATCCAAACACTAATAAAGCTGCCCACTTTTTATAGGACCATTATGGTTTCATAAATGAATGTATTTTTCTGTTTATATGTGATTTCAGGTATTATTGATAGGAAACATATCTATGAATTAATCTCCTCCCCTAACCTATTGGGATTTAATATCCTAGGATTTCTCCTCTCTCTATGGGCTGTTCTCTCCTCATGTCTCTCAGGGAAGTCTGTTATCCTTAGATCCCTGAGCTATTTACTACTCCCCATAAATTCCAGAGCTCATAATTTTTATGCCATCTGTCAGCTGAGAACACATCCTCAGCTCATGTGTAAAGCTTTTTTTTTCAGTGTTATGTCTTTTTTTCCAGATAGGAAACCCCTGCCATTGCCAGGACCTCAGACTGTGAGTCTCTGCTCATAACCACTTAAGTACTGAAACCTTGGCTTCATCACATTGATTAATCCCAGATGTGATGATTAATCAATGTGATGATTAATGGTTCATCCTTAATCTTTTCTTATGTTTTCTTGGCAGTATCCTGCATAAGGGATGGACTCTTTCCCCTATCCTGGCAGGAAATAGAGGCTTAGAGAAACTTTTCAAGGGGGTGAGGGCTAAAATGAGAGAATATAAGGTTATATGGTGCTCTAGAAGTGATTTCATCTATAAAACAGCTACTAGGTTATTTTCAGGGAGAATATATTAACTGTTTTCCATTGCAGGATCACATGCCATGTCCTGCTAATCTCTAACTGCTAAAAAAAAAAAAAAAAAAAAAACACAGTTTCCTTTCTAGGACTTAATTGGTTTGCACTAATATCAGTCAGGGGAAAACATCAAAGATACAAGGCTGTGTCTTTAATAGGAAGATGTGTAATTATAAATGAGTATTTGGCAAAAGTACCAGGCTTCATATAGTCCAGTGGGTCACACACTTCCAAGCTCTCGAGATGGAGCTAGGAAGCTGAAATCCTCAGAATTCTGACCTAATAGTCCAAAGTCAAACCAGCTTCATCTCCAAGCTTTTTGTGTCTGTTTTGTCACAATTTGCTATGAATTCATTTAGATGACTTTAGTGTTCATCAAATTACATTACCATTGAAGAAGAATGATTTGCTCCATGATTAGGCAGTGCATGTTTATTCAAACATAGAGGTAGCAAGAAATTTCTGGAAAAAACATTTATCCAATTGTGAACAGGAATCATCTCTTGTTGATGATAACATGAGAGTATTTTGATCTTTTTTGGATACGTTTTCCTATATTTAAAAGTAATTATATCAAGAATAAATCCAGGGTGTGTGTGAGTTATATATATATACATATATATATATGTATATATATATAATGAATCACTAAATTCTACTTCTGAAGCCAAAATTACAGTTATGTTAACTAACTATAATTTAAATAAAACTTTAAAAGAAGGAATAAATCCAAACTGCTGCATGTGCTACAAAGGAATATAAACTTTATTTGAAATTAAGTGTGAGGGTATGGATTATTTTAAGAAACAGAATACCAATTTTAGGACAATCAGATTGTTGACAAGAGGAAAGAATCACAGAGAAAGGCAAATAAATATGACCATGTAAGGCTTCAGAAGCAGGGCTCAAGGAAGGGCTGCCTGAGTGAAGTAGAAGGGAGGAAGCAACAGGACAAGGAAACAGTTGTTTACCAATAGGAAAGGTTTGTTTGTTAGTTCCCAGTTTTGCTAATTGGCTCCTGAACAGAACAAAAAGTACACGAAAAACAATAAAAGAGTCTAACAAAAGATGAGGCTAGTTTTGAACGTGAATCAAAACATACAGTGACAGTGTCTTCAATATTAGGCACAAGTAATTCTTGTTCATTAATTAGAATCAAAATCATCTTATTACCTGTGCCTAAATCATATATTTATACGCCTTTATAGAGTCTCTAAGACTAAACCAAAAAAATTTTTTCTATGATTTTTTCTATCATGTGACTCCTGAAATCGACAAATTTGGCCCTGAACATTTTGCTTTCCAAGCTATTCTTTTGAAATCTTCTCCAAAGTCCATAGAAGGTAGGACGTAAAAGAAGTTATTCCTCTTCCAATATGTACCATATGTATGTTTGTATATTATTAGAGTCTATGATATAACATTTTTGGAGGCTATATAAAATATTAGTGGACATCTATAGCAACTGGGGATGGTGCAGCTATAAAATGTAATCTTCCATAATTCTACATTAAAAAAAAATCTCCTTGTTGTTAATAAAACCTTGAAGCACAATTGTGATAAAAAAAGAAGAAAATCATCCACTTGATTCCACAATATTTCTGAAGAGATGATGAAAGTTTAAAAAACAAGAACTACAAAAATCACATATATGTGATGATCCCAAATTGAGCTGGCTGAGAACAATGCAAATAGGGATTTGAGATCCATGCTGAATCCTTCATGAATAGTCAACAATGATAATTGCTCCTTGGAATTTTAATGTCTACCAAAGTCCTAGAACATCATTGTCATTTACTTTAAAAGGCTATAGGGAATGGACTACAAAATGCATTTTGTTACAGCACCAAACTATGGAGACAGTTTAAAAATAATGTTTGATGAGAATTCTGCTCAAAGAAAGCAACCTTGAAAACCATTTACTTTTTCTCTTAGGAAAAGATGTCTGCATCTCTGAAAGGCTCTAATAGCTCCAAATTCCAGGTCTCTGAGTTCATCCTGATGGGATTCCCAGGCATTCATAGCTGGCAACACTGGCTCTCCTTCCCATTGGCAATACTCTACCTCTCTGCAATCAGTGCTAACATCCTCATCCTCATCACCATTTGCCAGGACCCTGCCCTTCAGCAGCCTATGTACTATTTTCTAAGCATTCTGTCTGTGGTGGACATGGGCCTGGCCACCACCATCATGCCCAAGATCTTGGCCATCTTCTGGTTTGATGCCAAGGTCATCAGCCTCCCTGAGTGCTTTGCTCAGATTTATGCCATTCACTGCTTTGTTGGCATGGAGTCTGGTATATTCCTCTGTATGGCTTTTGACAGATATGTAGCAATTTGTCATCCTCTTCGCTACCCATCAATTGTCACCAATGCCTTAATCTTAAAAGCTACGGTGTTCATGGTACTTAGAAATGGCTTGTTTGTCATTCCGGTGCCTGTGCTTGCAGCCCAGCGTAATTATTGCTCCAGGAATGAGATTGAGCATTGCCTGTGCTCTAACCTTGGGGTCACTAGCCTGGCTTGTGATGACAGGAGGCCAAACAGCATCTGCCAGTTGATTCTGGCATGGATTGGAATGGGGACTGACCTGGGTCTCATAATATTGTCATACACTTTGATTCTGCGCTCTGTACTTAGACTGAACTCGGCTGAAGCTGCATCCAAAGCTCTGAGCACTTGTAGCTCCCATCTGATCCTTATTCTCTTCTTCTACACAGTTGTTGTTGTGGTTTCAGTAACTCACCTGGCAGAACCCAAAGCTCCTTTGATTCCAGTTTTACTCAACGTGCTGCACAACATCATCCCCCCTTCCCTCAACCCTATAGTTTATGCACTTAGGACTAAAGAACTCAGGGCAAGCTTCCAAAAGGTGTTTTGTTTGAGCCTAGAAAAGAACACAAGGCACAAAAGACCTTCTGCATGATACACAGGAACCTTGACTTCTTCTAAAATGGATAGTAGAACTTCAAATATGATGGGGAAAGTAAATGCCTTTGGGATGTCTTTTTCACTTTGTAAAAGCACCTAAAAACATTATAAAACATTCTGAAAAAGAATAAATGAATGAAAATGAATAAATGAGTAAAATGAATAAATGAATAAAAACCATTCACGGGGCACTTGGGTGGCTCTGTTGGTTAAGCGTCTGCCTTCAGCTCCAGTCATGATCACAGGGTCCTCAGATTGAGCCCTGCATTGGGCTCCTTGCTCATCGGGAGCTTCCTTCTCCTTCTCCTCCCTGCTCTTGCTCTCTCTCACTATCTCTGTCTCTCAAATAAATAAAATCTTCAAAAAATAATTCACAGTAGATCCAAAATATTCTCAAGAGCTAAATATATATATGAGAAAATGAAGGACTTCCTACCAAACTAATCAAATGGAATAAAAAGTAGAATTTATGATTTGTATCTCCCATCTGAAATAAAAAGTATATAGTAATACACACATCCAAGGAAATAAGTGAGTGGGATGTGAGTTACAGATCATGGTTGTTTATTGATAGTTGTAACTTGGGACCAATGTCTATCTGCCTGAACAAGTGTCTTTCCAATAATGTGCATGCAGAGGCAGGAATAGAAAATATTTCAGATCAGCAAAGCCAAATCAACCTATGATGGAGCTCCGGATTGAATAGGGAAAGATGACCAAACTTGGATAAACAGAATGTGACAGGATCAAATACATAAGTAGGTAGGTAAGAGGGGAGAGAAGACAAAGAGAGGGAAAAGAGAATAAGACAGAGACTGAGATAGAAAGGAAGAAAGAGAGAGAAACAGAGGCACAGAAGGATTTATCTTCCACTCTATTTAGATCTCTAGGTCTGCTCTCTGCCCTTTCTGCACCATCTGCACCCTGGAGCTCATTCATATAATGTGCAACCCAGGATCCTTTGTTTTCTAACAGCTGGTGAGGTTGTGCCAAGAGTTTGGGTTTTTTATTCTTCTCCTAGCCTCTGAAGCACTTGCCAGGCTTCTCACCAGTGATAGCTACAGCTTGTATAGTTTATCAAAGAACATTTTTAAAGGTTGTTTTTTTTTCTTTAAATTTTTTTATTTTTTTTAAATTTTATTTATTTATTTATTTATTTATTTATTGAGAGAGAGAGAGAAAGCATGTGAGCAGAGTGGAGAAGCAGAGGAAGAGGTAGAGAGAGTAGGGACACACCCAGTGGGTAGCCCATTGCTATCTCACATCCCTGGCATTATGTCCTGAGCCAATATCAAGAGTCAGACACATAACTGATTGAGAACCAAGTGGAATCCGAGAAAATTTTTAAAGAATGTTCTCTCCCCTTCAGGACAAGGCAGTGATCAAGTCATTGCATTGGTCTCCAGGAACCAAACTGCTATTATTTTTTTCAACATCCATTTTTGTTTCCTTAACCTCCCCTACAACTCAGTTAATGGAAACTTCATGAAATTCTCCTCAGATTCACATTTGTGTGTGCCTTTGGTTTCTTACCAGGATCCTGACTGACTCACAAGCTTTACCTACAGAACCATTTCTCCTGTGGGGAGGGTGAGTGGGTGGGATGCAGATTCGTAATGGACAGAAATAAAGAAGTCTGTAGACCAGGATGCAGATGCAGGATATTTATCCCAGGGAAAATCTTGCCCTGAAAATGTTCTTGTCTTTTCCAAGATGAAGAGCAGAAATATGATCTACCCTAATAGCGTGAATTTCCTTATGATCTAGGCTAGTTTCCCCTGAGTTCATGATTAGAGAATTTCATTCAATAGTTGGCATATTCTCTTGATTATCTCTGGAAAAATGAGGATTAATTTGGGATATAGGCCTACCACATGCTAACAGCTCTATTGCACACTGTATGCTTTCATTCATCTTCCAGTTATATAAGGTATACAAGATGGTAAATTTTATCAGTTCTCAGGTATAATGAAAATAATGTGAAGGATCTCCCTTATTAATCTGGCTTCCTGCACAAACTTGAATTCATTTATTTTCATTTAAAGGCTGATAAAGAAAAAAATACCCAATGTCCTATGGACTCAAAACTATTTTCTTTAATGATGAGTATTTCAGGACAAGATAACAAGATATATACATATATATATATATATGTGTGTGTATATATATATATGAAATATATTATTTATTGTATATTCTATAGTGTATATATATGAAAGATATAAGAAGATGCTGTTTCTATTAAATAAGAATGACCATGATAAAGATGATGTTCAGTGAAACAAAACAGAAATGACATGTTATTTCAGCAGAGATAACCTGAATATTACAGTTGAACAGAATGGCAAATTCACAAATTTACTCAAGAACCACCAGTTGGAAGTTTCCAGACAGAAATGAAGAGAAAAAACTATGAGAAGAGGTAAGAAGGGAAGACCATGGATTTCCAAAATAAGCCATTCTGCTCTGTCACTGTAAGGAAAACCACAACAGATGCCAAGATTCGGAGGGCAGAAGTTCTCTGGGTCTACTGGTCACACTACTCTTGGGCCAGATCAGGTCCCCTGTGACAGTCCACGCTGAGCAGCTCTGAAAGCGGTGTTTAGCTGGCTTATCTTCAGAGAAGTTGTCCGTGTCTGGTGGCATTTTAGCATCATAGATGTTCTTCAAATGGATGGTATGGCTCCCACTGGCATATCTCTTTTTTTTTTTTTTTAATTTTTTATTTTTTATAAACATATATTTTTATCCCCAGGGGTACAGGTCTGTGAATCACCAGGTTTACACACTTCACAGCACTCACCAAATCACATACCCTCCCCA
>NC_081557.1:45292678-45347234 GCF_022355385.1 Mustela nigripes | reverse complement strand
CCCCGGCAACCCTCAGTTTGTTTTGTGAGATTAAGAGTCACTTATGGTTTGTCTCCCTCCCAATCCCATCTTGTTTCATTTATTCTTCTTAGCGAAATAAGTCAAGCAGAGAAAGACAACTATCATATGATCTCCCTGATATGAGGAAGTGGTGATGCAACATGGAGGCTTAAGTGGGTAGAAGAATAAATGAAGCATATCTCTTTTTTTTAATTTTTAAAATTTTTTAAAATTTCTTTTCAGTGTTCCAGAATTCATTGTTTATGCACCACACCCAGTGTTCCATGCACTATGTGCCCACCATTATACCCACCACCAGGCTCACCCAACCTCCCACCTCCCTTCCCTCCAAATCCTCAGTTTGTTTCTCAGAGTCCACAGTCTCTCATGGTTCATCTCCTCCTCCAGTTTCCCCCAACTCCCTTCTCTCCATCTCCACATGTCTTCTGTGTTATTCCTTATGCTCCAAAAATAAGTGAAACCATATGAGAATTTACTCTCTCTGCTTGACTTATTTCACTCAGCATAATCCCTTCCAGTCCTGTCCATGTTGATACAAAAGTTGGGTATTCATCCTTTCTGATGGAGGCATAATACTTCATAGTATATATGGACCATATCTTCTTCTTCTTCTTTTATTTCTTTTTACTGTTCCAGAATTAATTGTTTATGCACCACACCCAGTGCCCCATGCAATACATGCCCACCATAATACCCACCACCAGGCTCACCCAACCTCCCACCCCTCTCCCCCTCCAAAACCATCAGTTTCTCAGAGTCCACAGTCTCTTATGGTTCATCTCCCCTTCTGATTTCCCCCAATTCACTTTTCTTTTACTTGTCCTAATGTCCTCCATGTTATTCCTCATGCTCCACAAGTAAGTGAAACCATATGATAATTGACTCTCTCTGCTTGACTTATTTTACTCAGCATAATCTCCTCCAGTCCCATCCATGCTGATACAAAAGTTGGGTATTCATCTTTTCTGATGGAGGCATAATATTCCATTGTATATATGGACCATATATTATTTATCTATCCATCTTTTGAAGGGCATCTTGGCTCTTTCCACAGTTTGGTGATTGTGGCCATTGCTGCTATGAACATTGGGGTACAGATGGCCCTCCTTTTCACTACATCTGTACCTTTGGGGTAAATACCCAGTAGTGCAATTGCAGGGTCATAGGGAAGCTCTATTTTTAATTTCTTAAGGAATCTCCACACTGTTTTCCAAAATGGCTGCACCAACTTGCATTCCCACCAACAGTGTAAGAGGGTTCCCCTTTCTCCACATCCTCTCCAACTCTTGTTGTTTCCTGTCTTGTTGATTTTGGCCATTCTAACTGGTGGTATCCCAGTGTGGTTTTGATTTGAATCTCCCTGATGGCTAATGATGATGAACATTTTTTCATGTGTCTGCTAGCCATTTGCACGTCTTCTTTGGAGAATGGTCTGTTCATGTCTTCTCCCCTTCTTTGATGTGATTACCTGTCTTGTGGTTGTTGATTTTGAGGAGTTATTTACAGATTTATAGATCTTGGATATCAGCCCTTTGTCTGTTCTGTCATTTGTGAATATCTTCTCCCGTTCCGTGGGTTGCCTCTTTGTTTTGTTGACTGTTTTCTTTGCTGTGCAGAAGCTTTTGATCTTGAAGAAGTCCCAAAAGTTCATTTTTGCTTTTGTTGCTTTGGAGACATATCTTGAAAGAAGTTGCTGTGGCCAGTGTCAAATAGGTTACTGCCTATGTTCTCCTCTAGGATTCTGATGGATTCCTACCTCACCTTGAGGTCTTTTCCATTTAGAGTTTATCTTTGTGTATGGTGTACACATGGTCAAGTTTCATTCTTCTACACATAGGTGTCCAATTTTCCCAGCACCATTTATTAAAGAGACTGTCTTTTTCCCACTGTATATTTTTTTCCTGCTTTGTCAAAGATTATTTGACCATAAAGTTGATAGTCCATATCTATGCTCTCTACTATGTTCCACTGGTCTATGATCCATTTTTGTGCCAGTCCCATGCTGTCTTGGTGATCACAGCTTTGTCACAATTTTTTATGTAGCTGTAAGAAGCCTAAACTTTTCATGACTTTATTTTTTAGATTGCCATTAATAGTCACCATTTTCCTCCCTTAAACCTAATCTTTTTTTTTTATTAATTTCTTTTCAGCGTAACAAAATTTATTGTTTATGCACCACACCCAGTCCTCCATGGCAAACCTAAGCTTTTAAACCAAGGGCCATGCATCCATATTTATTACCGTAGCTTGGTGACTAGAAGGTTGTCCTTAAACAGTAATCAAATGAAGAGATGAAATAAAAGAAGAAACTAGAAAATGAATCAGTGTGTAAATCAAAGAAATTCTCTGCTGAAGAGCTTTTGATCTATTTCTCCCCAGGGCAGTGGGAAAAAAGGAAATATAAATCTCTGATAAATATTAATTTCTAGTTTTAATTAAAAATAACAGGTTTTCACTTTCATTCTCTACCTTCCTGTACATACATGTTAACACACAAACACTCACGTGAGATTTTTCACTTATTTATATATCCATATTTGGGCACTAAGAATGGAAATTTCTTGCTTTTTTTCCTCCTCCAAGTTGAGGTTATTGGAATCCCTACACCAACCCCTGTGGAGAGTTTCCAGTACTCTGGAATATTCTCTTGGGGCACATGACACAATTTTTCTTTTAAAGGCTCAGTGCAATAATACAGATATCAGGGAAGTTTTGGAGGTTGGCTCTGCACATACACATTTACTCTTGGATTGAGATTTTCCTTGAATGAGATCCTAAATACTTGGACCAGACTGCATTCAGCTTACTCTTTTGCTATCCAGGAAGTAAGGTATTAAAGATGTATAGAGATGTACAAAAGAGGGGATAGTGGCAGAATTTCCTTTTTCTTTCTCTTTTTGATAGACAGTAAGATAGAGTGGAGAGGAGCTTTGAGTATGTATCAATTACTTATTATTTTTTCCAGAAATAAAGCTTTGATTTCATTCACACAACTTGAAGGGAGAAGTATTCTGTGGGATTGGGTGTTCTCCTTAAATGTGAGTTTTCAAATATGGCATTAAAATTCAGCATTATGTTATTATGATTATGATCATCTGTATTATTTCTCTAACTGGGAATCCTTATTCAGTAGTGGAGTAAGTTAGAAATGAATCATTCCCATGACAAGGAAAAATGAGAGAATAGTTAGAAAATTGTTCTCCACCATTAGATCAATGACCAGATTCTTCTTGCTTCTTTTCTGTCCTCCCCGGTGGTCCTCCAAATCATTGTGTAATTGTCCTTGATTATTTTCCATAGATACTGAGCTGAGACTTTATTTCCTTGACTTTGGGTAGCAAAAACAACATGGAGAAAACAATACTCATATGAAAAGAAAAATATAGATGTAAAGAATTGAAGATGGTCTAATGCAAAAACATGTTTCCTTATATGTAACAGTGAAGAATGAGGAGAGAGCAGATAATATCAAAATTGTATTTTATTAGCCTGATGCTTGTCATGTGTTAATATTACTATTCCAGTAACCTTGTCTACATGCTAGCATAGTATAAATCAAACTTATTTGTAAAAGAAATTGAATTCTGATGCATCAAAATTATTTTAAACCTGTTTTGAAAAAGAAAACTGCTTAAGTTTGTGGCTAACATGTTGATCTTTAACTTAGATCTTGGAGAGTTTTGCAAATACTTTAAAAAAAAAAAAAACCTTCAAAAAAGTGCACTTGTAATCCCAGAAAAATATTTTCAGTTTTTAATTTGGCAGTACTTAATTTTTTTCTTAATTTCTCTCCCGGCTTCTTTACATGGATATAGTGTTAAAATGCAATAGAGCTAAGGAAACATACTTGGATTAAAAAAAAAATACTATCTTTTTCTCAAAACCAAGTAGTTCTTTCCATGCAGAAATCAAGACACAGAACTAATACTGTCCACTCTGGTTATGAAACTCTAAGTCCCAATTTGTGATATTGTATTGTACACCTGCTATTTACAATACAAATGTATAAACCAGTGACTAAATACCACAGTTCAGAGAGACTGTTCAATGCATGAAAGAGAAAAGAAAAGAATAGTGATCCTTATTGACTAGCTTATGTTAAATTATAACAACTTATTAAATGTTATACAAAATTTTTATTACAACTGTAATTGTGTATGCATATATATTGTTTGAAATTTATATTTCTCTTAATGATATATATGTAATAAAGCTCAGAAAATATAATGTTAACTATAAATATAAATTGTGAATTCAACAAATCTAAAGATAAAAGCTTTTTGGCAATTCTGGCCTTCAAAAAGAAACCCATTTTTATATTGCAAAGGTCATGTCTTATACTTTTATACAAAAGAAAATTAACATGCTACTTGAAATTCCAAAGCTAAAAAATTTAAATTTCAAATAAACACTTCATTTAAATAAATAGAAAATTGCAAGACAATTTAACAAGCTGCCATATGGTTTAAATGTGAATCTGAGAAGTCCATTTCAATCCTCATTAATGCAGACTTTCCCTTTGTATTAATAAAGTGAGAAAGTGAATTTAATTGTTTTTATGGCTTGGAGTATAAAGAAAGCTTATGAAACCTGGAAACGAAACAATCTGATGCAAAATGGTTTACTTACACACTATCATGATTTTTATTTCCCCATAGTGATTTTGACCTAAGTGTTTTACTGTGAGTTCTCTTTTTCTGATATTAATATATTCTCCCTAATTCTTTGGTATCCTGTTTACCTTAAAAAATGTGTGTGTGTGTGTGTGCACATGCACACCTGTGTGTATGTACAGTTTTTAAACATTTGTGTATGTTTTTCATTCTGATATACTCTTTTGTACTGCATATATAATTTAAAAATAATTTGAATTATGTTTAAATTAATGGATATTTTATATAATTTATATTTACTGAAAAAAATATATTTGTTTCACCTTTGTCATCTTATTTTTTCTTTCCATTTTCATTGTATTTTCTTTGTTTTCCTCCTCTATCATGGTAACTCTTTATCTTTCCTAATAGTCTTAGAGTTGTCCTGTATTTTTCCTGTAGTAGTTTCTTTTATGTGTTCCGAGTAATAATATATAGGTTACAATTTACTAATTTATAAAATTCGTGTATAAAATATTTTTTATTTGTTCATCAATTTATCCATGTTATTTATTTAAAATATTATTATCTTTTATGTACCAGATGGTTTGCTAGACACTGGAGAGATAACTGTAAATATAAACTGCCCTTAATATCAATAGTTTCAATGAAATTGGAGAATTTCCACATTTAAATAGATTTTTATAGTATTGTGAAATAGATAAAATGACATAATAATTCTCGAAACAAAACAATTCTTTACCTCTAAACATGGTTATTTGTCACTATTATCATATCTAAGGGACATTTGGGTCTTCCCTTGAAGAATGAATAATGAACTCTATTTGAGGGCGGCCTCAGAGAGGAACAATAAAAGGACAGAGGATTTTTTATTCCAGAAACAAGAATATCAGTCAGATGTGAGTAGGAAACAAATATAACAGGAGAGAACACTGTCTCTTCCATTCTCATCCTTCAGAATCCTATTCATGCTTCAGGTCTAAGAGCCCTTGGTCTTTTCTCCTAGAAGGTTCTCCTGAGACTAGGCTGGACTCATAGGTATTTCTATGATACCCAATATAACTCTACCATTACAATGACACAAGAAGAGGTCCTTGAAAGGCATGCTTATGTCCATGTTCAACCCGTGTTTCCTTGCTATTCCAAATCAAGTTACCTTTTGACAAAGCTGATTGTCTTTTGGTATCATATGTGATACAGAATTACCATGTGACTATTTTCCCTATTTGATGATGATGATGTTAAGAGAGTCATTTTTTTTTTTTAAATGGAGGAGAGAATTAATATTTCCTTTGAAGGAACACAGAAGAAAATTTACTTAGTGGAAAATTTGATTGCTTTTCGTGATGTTAACTTTTGTAAACTCCCAAATTGCTGTCAGTCTGAAAAGAACATACAAATATAGGTATAGAGCACTTAAAATGTGGTAGCATATTTTACCATGCTAGCTCCTTCATTTTCTCAACAATATGTTTTCTTTTGTTCTTGATGCATTTTAATAGACAATTTTCACAATTGCATCTTGAGAAATTCTCAAACCTGAAACTTATATGCCTCATGACTGTATATAAAAAAAAGAATATTCACAGCACTTCAAAAGACCTCTCTACATATGCTTCCTTCCAGTTTCCACTCTCTCCCACCTAGGGAGAACACTCTCCTGTTGCTAACAGCACAGATTAGTTTGATCCATTTTTGTATTTTATATAAATGGTATCAAATATGACATACTATTTGGTGTCTGGTTTTTAAATTAAACAATGTGAGATTTATCCATATTGTGCATGCAGTTATAGATTGTATTCTCATTGTTATCTAGAATTTCATTGTGGGATGAAACCAGATTTTATTTACCAATTCTAATATTAATGGACATTTATGTATTTTATGGGGTTTGAAAACTAATATATTACAAGCATGTTGCAATAAACATTCTCGCTGATATGTTCTGGTAAAAATAGGTGCACGTTTTTGTTAGGAATGGAACTCATGGCCATGTACATATTCATCATTACAAGATAAGCCCCAAATAATTCAACTCTATAATCATACCAGCAGTTGTTCCATATTTTTGCCAATACTTGGTATTTCTAGTCTTTTTCATTTGAGTTATTTAGTTTGATTTACACTGCTATGTCATGAGAGATGCAATTTCCTTTTACTTTCCTAATGACTAGAAAAGTTGGTGCGTCCTTACATGTTTATTGGTATTTTTTTTTGTTCTTCTTTGGTGACATGTATAAGTAATCAGTCCCTTCCCACCTTTTTATTGTTATAGAGGGAGTATTTCATATATTTGATATGAAATTTTTGTTGACTATATGCTTTGCAAATATTCTCTCTTCATCTGTGGCATGTCTTTTTACTTTTAGCAGTGTCTTTCAAATAAAACTTAACTGTAGCATTTATTCCTTTTTGTTTTTTAAATTTTTTTTAATAAACATGTATTTTTATCCCCAGGGGTACAGGTCTGTGAATCGCCAACATGCATTTATTCCTTTTTAATGAGTAGCAATTTTTGTGTTCTGTTTTCAAATCTTTGCCTACTCCAAATACCAAAGAAGATGTGTGTTTTGTATTGCATATTTAGCTCCAATATTTTTCTAAGACTGCTTTTGTGTTTTACACGATTTAGGGAACAAGGTGTTTCTTTTCTCTCCCCACATACATCTATTGAGTCAGGAATAATTATTGAAAGTGTCTTTTTTTTTTTTTTTTTTTAAGTGCGCTCTATCTTGATCTGGGGCTTGAACTCATTTCCCTGAGATCAAGAGTCACAAACTCTGCAAACTAAGCTAGCCAGGACCCCCGGAAATGCCATTTTTGTTCATAATCTGTTTCTTTTGTCATAAATTAAATGTCTTCATGTGTATTTCAGTATTTGGTTTCTGAACTCTATCTCTTGTGATAGTATTTTTATCTGTATTAAAAGGGATAAGTAATCTATTTTTTAAAGGAAGTTACATAAATTGTCTACATGTGTACATTTAGGAATTACAAAGATGAGGTTAAAATTCATATATTTCACCAACACACTACTTTTATTGTACTGACCTGATCTTAGAGACACTAAAAGAGCAAAGACACCTCAAGGATATTAAGTAAATTACAAAAATTAACTCTAGGGTCTGAATTCTCTGAATTCTCTCAATTTCTAATAAATTGAGGGAATTTCTAGCATATTAGTTGACAAATTTCTATGTAAAGTGATAGGCACTTTTCCTAGTTTCTGGTCATTGTAGGATAACTGGGAAGGTGGTTAATGGAAACCAACTGGGTTGTTTGGGAAACGTGGCCAGAGTTCCTTTCCTTTCAGGAAGCAGAAATCTTCCATAAATTACTTGTTGTTGAAGTTCACTAAATAAATGATTACCTGCCATTGTAATCAGCTTCCATCTCACATTGATTCCTATTTAGCTTACCTGTTGAGCTCACACTACAGTATCTCAAAGTTTTCCACATCCTTTTTCTGACCTCTCTTATGGGGATAGGCTGGGTGGTGGAGAGTCTTCTCACGAGGGGCAAGATGAGGCTTCTGACTTTCTCACAGCTTAGTAAGTCTTCCAAGCACCACAGAGTTTACTCCTGCACCTCCACATTCTTGTGAATTCTTTGTTATTTACTGTCCATTATCAAGGAATTCCCTATTTGATAACTACAGGAGTCTTTATGAGCTAGCTCCTGGGCAAATGTCCAGTTTATTGTTTGTTCCCTTCATACCGATGCATTCTCAGACACTTGATTGTTTCTATTTCTTTTTGTTTACTTGCTTGTTTTTGTTTTGATTCCTATACTTTAACATATTGACTTTTTCCCTCTGGAATTCCATTTATGAATATATCTCTCTTACACCTTGACTTCTTTCAAACTGGATAGCAAATAACTTCTCTTCATCATGGTCCTTTCCGACAATCACTAATGCCTCCTCCAAACACTCTCAAGGTGCACATCCATTTTACTAATGTAGTGCTTATTTCAGACCTTGCACATACTTCTATTACACTTTTTCTTATGTTTCTTGTGATTATTTGTGTGCCCTTTGATCTCTCTATTAAACTCTGAATTCTCTAAAGGATGAAACTGGGTCTGTTTCCCCATATCATCCCATTGAAAGTGCTCAGTAAATAATTATGAGAAAGGAAGAGATTAATGAAAGCATGAGATGCCATTTATCTACCCTCAACATTTAGTTAATTTGAAAATTAAGTTTAGTTGTTAGTACAGAATTTGGGATTAATTAATTTTTCTCTTGAAAAAAAATGAATTTGGTGTGTGGCTAAAAATATTTTAATTTTCATTTATATTAGCTCCCACTAGAACCCAAGTAAAACGAGTCCATTGTTAATGTTAGGGAAAAATGTAAACCAAGTGAAAGAACAGATGAGTATAATAAAAAGCGGGGATGTCAACATCTTACTGAATCATAAATATTACTGGAGTAACTAGCATAACTGAGGAAAAATGTATCCTTGCCTTTAATAATAATATGAAGGTACGATTTGTTTCGTTTACTTGTTTTCTGTTTTGCCACAGATACCAGATAATCTCAGAGGGCAACGTGTGAAGGAAAACAGGAAGGCTGGTAGAAAGAAGGAGAGAAATGATTTGTTACCATTGGTAGATTCAGTATGTGAAGCAACATAGGTTTAATTGGAAGTTTATTCTGAATATAAATGTAACAAAGCAACATAGGTTTAATTGGAAGTTTATTCTGAATATAAATGTAAAGCATCCCTATAAATGCATATAGACCAGGTAAAGGACAAAAATTAGGTGTCTTGAAAGAGAGGAGTGAATTAAACATTTTACTGACTTGAGAGACTCTAAGCTCCATCAGGGAATAAATGATTTTACATTTACAAATGCCTCAAAGAGTACCTTGGTAATATAAAATTATTATTGGCCATCAGTTAACAATAAGAATATAAAATAAACATATCTGTTGGGTCATTGGTGATGTAATCAAAGAAGTCTTTTTGAGACAACATCTAGGGAGACACATACAGTTATTAATAGGTAGGTAAGTGAGGTATTCTAACCAAAATCCCTAGGAGAAGTCATAACAGAGTTATACTTGATTAGAAATCTGTGAGGATCAGAATCTTAAAAATACGATCAGTATCTGTGGTGAGAACTTGGATTGCTTAATAAGAATTTGTTAGGGGCGCCTGGGTGGCTCAGTGGGTTAAGCCGCTGCCTTCGGCTCAGGTCATGATCTCAGGGTCCTGGGATCGAGTCCCGCATCGGGCTCTCTGCTCGGCAGGGAGCCTGCTTCCTCCTCTCTCTCTCTCTCTCTGCCTGCCTCTCTGCCTACTTGTGATCTCTCTCTGTCAAAGAAATAAATAAAATCTTTAAAAAAAAAAAAAAAAGAATTTGTTAGACAACTAGATACTTTAATTAACAAATGACAATATACAAAATAAAAAATACCCTAATCCCTGACTCAGAAAATTTGGTTGATCATTAAAATGCACTATGGAAATTTAAGACATGGGTGTGAGAGGAGGACAGTATCCATAAAGTATATTTTTTCTTCTCTTTTTCTTACTCTAGAAAACACACATGAATTCTAGGCCTAATTGATCATGCTAATAATATTGAATAAAACAAACTGGACCCCGGCCTCATTCATTCTTAGTGGAGTCCCAGGACTGGAAGATATACACATGTGGATTTCCTTCCCATTCTGCTCCATGTATATGGTGGCCATGGTAGGGAATTGTGGGCTGCTCTACCTCATCCGCTATGAGGATACATTGCACAGACCCATGTATTACTTTTTAGCCTTGCTTTCCCTAACTGATATTGCCATGTGCTCTAGTACAATTCCTAAAGCTCTCTGCATCTTCTGGTTTCATCTCAAGGAAATCAGCTTTGGTGAATGTCTGGTCCAGATGTTCTTCATCCACACCTTCACAGGAATGGATTCTGGGGTGCTCATGCTTATGGCCCTAGACCGTTATGTGGCTATCTGCTACCCACTGCGTTATTCTACTATCCTCACCAATCCTGTCATTGCAAAAGTCGGACTTGCTACTTTCCTGAGAGCAGTGTTGCTCATCATTCCCTTCACTGTCCTCACCAAGAAACTGCCCTACTGCAGAGGGAATATAATCCCCCACACTTACTGTGACCACATGTCTGTAGCCAAATTATCCTGTGGCAATGTCAAGGTCAATGCCATCTATGGTCTGACGGTTGCCCTCCTGATTGGGGGCTTTGACATCCTTTGCATCACAGTCTCCTACACCATGATCATCCGGGCAGTGCTCAGCCTCTCTTCAGCAGATGCTCGACAGAAGGCCTTCAGCACCTGCACTGCCCACATCTGTACAATTGTTTTCTCCTACAGTCTAGCCTTTTTCTCCTTCTTTTCCCACCGCTTTGGGGGCCACACAATCCCTCCATCTTGCCACATCATTGTGGCCAATATTTATCTGCTCTTGCCTCCCACTATGAACCCTATTGTGTATGGGGTGAAAACCAAACAGATACGAGACTGTGTCATAAGGATTCTTTCAGGTTCTAAGGACATCAAACCCCAAGGTGTATGAAGAAGACATTAAAAAAAAAAAAAAGGACATTTCCATTACAGAAAGGAGATTGTGTTTATGCAAGAGGTGTAAAATATTTCAGGAAACACTATTTTGGCATGAGTGATGCATTTCTAAATGCATGTCTTGAGAATCTCAACAGGCCTGCCAACCAATATTTCTATGAATTGTTTTCCTTCTCAGTCCTGTGAGAAGGAATATATATCTTTGAACAAACCCTAGTTAGCCCACTTTCCCTAAAAAATAAAGTGAGAGTTTCCCGTTTCCAAATAGCTATTATAATTCCTACATTGAGAGCCAGTTGTTTCTTTCCTCTGGAAAATATGTGCTATATACTTTTAATCACTATTAAAATATGCTTTTTCAATGACTTCTTCCTAAAAGAGAAGCTATAAATTATTTTATGCATGAAGTCTTTAATGTAATGACTTTTATCTGAGAGAATTTGGCTGAATAGGTGTCTCCTAGCCATGATACACCCATGTTTTCACTACTGACTAATCTGATATCCAGTCTATTTCAAGAGGACCTTTGAATGCAGACAATCTGGGGGTTCAGGTAGGTAGATCTCTTAACATAATGTAGCACACAGTATAATGTTTTATAAGCAGTATGAGAGGGGATCAAAATCAGCTTGTTTCCTCTTATCTGCAATTGTGAATCTAATAAATAAAATTAAATATCTCTTTCTAATATTTAAAATTATTTTAAATTAAAGAATACATGAAAGACTGGAGGAAATAGTATCTTTATATTAATGTCTAACGACTGAAGCCAATTTTGTAAGGAATATCAAATAAATTAATTAAATTGTTATTCTTCTATTGTTTTGTCCAACCTAAAAGATAGCTTTGTCCAGTTTAAACTACACCAAATTGCATTTAGTTATTTAATTCATAATTCTTTACAATCTCACATTTTAAAATTTTACAAAACAACACCATCCTCTAATATATATAACCGCCTTCCACTTTTTACACTAGTTCTCTTTTCACCTTGACGTCAAAACTTCTAGACTAAGTGTTGGTTCATAAACTGACTTTTGTACATAGAGTGTAAGCAGAAAGAGAAGAGAGAATCAGTACACTCTGGTCTGGTAAGTGACAGTTTTAATAAGCAAGGAAACATACATACAAGACAGGTAGATGCAAGATAAAAAGCTCTTTGCACCAGCCTGCCAGAATCTTAAGAGTTTACATAGAGGTCTTAACTGAGTTCAGTCACACATATCATCCAGATGGTCTCAGCAGCATATTATTCTATAATAAGATCATATCCTTAAGGTAGATTGCAGTGTGAGGAAGATAAGTGGGATGCACAGTCCAAGGACAGGGGAGAGCATGAAGAGCCTACAATTGCTTGGGTCCAGTGCTCAGGTCAACCTAGGGTCATGCCCTCTTGAGGACCTATTTGAAGTCAAGTTGTCATCATCTTTCTCTTTACTTTCTCAACTTGAAATCGTCCTCCCCCAATGGGTCTTTTTGTCATCACATCCATCACATGAATTTGCTTTTGTCCATTTCACCAGTGGCTTCCATGTTAACAAATTAAATAGGCCTATTTCTTGGCTCATATAATTCTCTCAGGAATAGCAAATCCCGTTCTGTATCCCTGATAACTTGAAACATTTTCATTATTTTACTTCAGAAGCATTACACATTTTATGATTTTCATCACTTCTGCTGAATAGGAAGACAGACAAATGGTCAAGAAGTATGAAAAGATGCTCAACATCACTAATCATTGGAGAATGCAAATGAAAACCACAATGAGATATCATTTCTCATCTTGATAGGATAGCAACCATAAGATCAGTTAAACAAAGAGTTTTTGGTGAGGATGTAGAAAACTTAGAACCCATGTCCACTACCAGTGGGAAGGAAAAAATGTGTAGCCACTATGAAAAATAGCATCGAGTTTCCTCAAGAAATTAAAAATAGAATTACCATCTAATTCAGAAATCCCATATCTGAGTGTTTACCTAAAAGAGCTGAAAATAAGATCTCAATGACATATATGTACTCTCAGGTTTATTGCAGCACTATTCACAATATCCAAAATATAGAAGTAACCTAAAGGTCCATGGATAGATGGATAGATAAAGAAATATAGTATATACACACAAGGCAATATTATTCAGGTATAAAAAAAGTAAACTGTCATAAGCTACATTATGGATAGCCCTTGAGGATATTATGCATAGTGAAATAAGTCAGTCACACAAGAACAAATGTTGTTATGATCCCATTTAAATGAGGTATTTTAATGTACTTAGGCTCATAGAAGTAGAAGATGGAATGGTAATTCCCTTTAGATATTATAATAATATGTGTATTATTTTTAACAAAACTATACATTGCCAATTAAATTTTTTCTAAAATATCCAACTAAATGAAGGGACATACAATATTCATGGATGAAGAGATATGAGTTATCCCCCAATTGGCACACAGGTGTGTTGCAATTCTTACAAAAATCCTGGCAAATTTTTTTTTTGATATAGACAAAATTATTCTAAAATTTATTTAGAACATCAAAGGAATGACAATAGCTGAAACATTTGAAAACACATACTGAAATGAGCAAGGAGTCTTTGCAATATCTAGACTTACATAGCTCCAATAATCAAGACTATGGTATTGGTAGAGGACAGGTACATAGAACAATGGAAAAGAAATGAAAACCTAGGAATAAACCCCCACATAGATGTCCAAATTATTTTTGACACACAAACAAAAGAAATTCAATAAAGGAAACGCAGCCTTTCAACGAAGTCTGCTGGAAGAGTTGGGTGTTGATAGGCAAAACTAAGAACACTGTAGACCTAAATCAAGATGGTTGATTGTACCTTACACACAAATGAACTCAAAAGAATTGAAAGTGAAGGTAGATGAAAATTTGAAGCTGTAAAACATTTCAAAAAGCAATGGGATAAGTCTTCAAGATCCAGAATTAAGCAGAGTTCTTAGACTTGATGCCAAAGCATAATGCAAAAAGAAAAAAAAAAGTGAAAATTAAACTGTATCAATTTTTAAAATTTTTTTTCTGCTAAACACCTTATTAAGAGGATGAAAAGACAAGATACAGAATGGGAAAAATAATTTCAAGACCTAACCAACACACATATACAATTACTCACACATAAACACACACAAACACACACACACTCTCAAAGGTAAAAAAATCTAATTTGAAAATAGATAAAAATATAAGCAGACATGTCATTGATAAAGACATAGAAATGGCTAATAGAAAACATAAAAAAATACTATATGATATCCCTCATATGTGGAATTTAAGAATCAAAAGAGATGAACATAGCAAAAGTGAAGGGAAATTAAGGTAAAAAACAGAGGGTGGCAAACTATAAGAGATCCTCAACTATAGGGAACAAACTGTAGGTTGTTGCAGGGGAGGTGAGTGGAGGATGGGGTAACTGGGTGATGGTCATCAAGGAGTGCACTTGATGCAATTAGCACTGCATATTATATGCAACTGATGAATCACTAAATTCTACTATTGAAACTAATAATACACAATATGTTTACTATTTTAATTTAAATATATTTTTAAAAAACATTCAGCATCATTAGCCATACACAAATAAAAATTAAAACTGAGATAGAATGTCACTAAAAAACCATGACACAGGATAAAATAAAACCTACTAACAACATGAGATTCTGGCAAGAATATGGAGAAATTAAATCATTAATACATTACTGGTAGGACTATAAAATGGGACAGCCACTCTGGAAAATATTTTGGCAGTTGCTTAAAAAAACAGTACTGCAATTATCATGCAATTTAGCAGTTACACTCCTGGGCATTTCATCCAGAGAAATACTTGTGTTCACACAAAAACCAGTGAATTGTGAGTGACATAAGTGAAAATGGCAAAATAACAATATTAAGAAGTTTGTCCCTAATAAAAGCAATGGATAAACTAAAAACAAAACAAAACAGACAAAAGCACAGTCAAAAACAATTTTCTTACCTTCCTGATACTAATTAAAAGTTGGCAGCAATTAGGAGAATGCTAAATCAGAAAAAAATATAGTTGAGCTACTGTATAAAACAGTATGAAGTTTCCTCAAAAATTAGAAACAAAAATTCCATATGATCCAATAATTCCATTTGTGGGTATTTACCCAGTGAAAACAAAAACACTGATTGGAATGCTGTATGCACCCTTCTATTTATTGCAGCATTGTTTTTTTTAAGATTTTATTTATTTGACAGAGTTCACAAGTAGGCAGAGCCAGGCAGAGAGAGGGGGGGGGGGGAAGCAGGCTTCCTGCTGAGCAGAAGGACTGATGTGGGGCTCGATCCCAGGACCCTGAGATCATGACCTGAGCTGAAGGCAGAGGCTTAACCCATCCAGGTATCCCAATATTGCAGCATTATTTATGGCGCCAAACTATGGAAACAACCTAACTCTCAATTGACGGATAAATGGATATGGAAAATGTGGTGTGTTTGGGTGTGTGTGTGTGTGTGTATACACACATGAAAATATGCAGCCATAAAAAAGGATGAGATTGTGCCATTTGAGACAATATGGTTGGATTTAGAGGGAATTATTCTAAGTGAAATAAGTTAGATTGAGAAAAACGAATACATATGACTTCATTTAAGTGTGGAATTTTAGAAAAACAAAACAAAGAATTAACAAACAAAGAATTAACAAGCAGAATCAGACGCATACAGAAAACAAACTGATAGTTACCAGAGGGCAAGAAGGTGGCAGATGGGCTAAATGGGTGAAGGAGGGTGGGAGATATAGGCTTAAAGTTATTGAATGAAGAAGTTATGGGAATAAATGGTACAACATAAGGAATGCAGTTTATATACACTGCATATAAACTCTACTTCAATTACATATTTTTCATTAAGATCTGGGGCGCTTGGGTGGGTCCATGGTTGTGTGTCTGTCTCTTGATCTCAGCTTATCTCACGGTCGTGAGTTAAAGTCCCATGTTGGGCAAACAAACAAACAAACCAAGATCTTAGTGTATGTAAGCATAGGTGTAGAAGCACAAGGTATTAGCCCTATTGTTAACTCAATGAACCTGCACTGAGTATGTGTCTTTCAAGTAACATCTCCATTGGTTGAGGTATGTTTCATAAACTTACGTGTAGAAGCCTGTGCGAACAGATGTATGCTAAACTCATTAAAACTGTACTGCCTGCACCCCAGTGTTCATAGCAGCAATGTCCACAATTGCCAAACTGTGGAAAGAGCTGAGATGTCCTTCAGCAGATGAATGTATAAAGAAGATGTGGTTCATATATATAAAGGAATATTACTCAGCCTTCAGAAAGGATGAATATCTACCATTTACATTGACATGGATGGAACTGCTAAGTGAAATAGTCGATCAGAGAAAGACAATTATCATACAGTTTCACTCATATGTAGACCATAAGAAATAGCTCAGAGGATCATATGGGAAAGCAGCAAAAAAAAAAAAAAAAAAAAAAAAAAAAAAAAGGAAGAAAGCAGAGTGAGCCAAAGTATAGAGACTCTTGACTACAGGAAGCAAACTGAAGGTTGTAGAAAGGGAGGTGGATACGGGGATAGTGTAACTAACTGGGTGATGGGCATTGAGGAGGAACTCTGATATGATGAGAACTGGGTGTTATACATAACTATTGAATCATTGAACACTAAACCAAAAACTAATGATACTGTATGTTGGCTACTTGAATTTAAAATTAAAAAGGAGGGGGGGAGGATGTTTTATTCTAAAAGCAAAAAACAAAAACTGCACTGCATGGGGCACCTGGGTAGGTCGGTTATCATCTGCCTTTGCCTCAGGTCATGATCCCAAGGTCCTGGGATCCAGTCCCCTTTTGGGGTATTCTGCTCAGGGGGGAGCCTACTATTCCCTCTCCCTCTGATGCCTGACTTTGTCCACTGCTCGTGCTCTTGCTCACTCTATATCTCTCTCCAATGAATAAATTTTTAAAAATCTTAAGAAAGAAAAATAACCCTGCACAAAACAGTTAAATAAAGCAAAACAAAGAAAAGCAAGCAAAAGAAAACAAAACAAATAACCCCAGCTGATTCTCAGCAAGAGAACTTTGTAACTTTTTAAAAATTGTCATAAAAGTCAATTACTATGAAATTCACCATTTTATTTATTTATTTATTTAAATTTATTTAGTTATTTTCAGCATAACAGTATTCATTATTTTTTCACCACACCCAGTGCTCCATGCAATCCAGCCCTCTATAATACCCTCCACCTGGTACCCCAACCTCCCACCCCCCCACCACTTTAAACCCCTCAGATTGTTTTTCAGGGTCCATAGTCTCTCATGATTCACCTCCCCTTCCAATTTCCCCCAACTCCCTTCTCCTCTCTAACTCCCCATGTCCTCCATGCTATTTGTTATGCTCCACAAATAAGTGAAACCATATGATAATTGACTCTTTCTGCTTGACTTATTTCACTCAGCATAATCTCTTCGAGTCCTGTCCATGTTGCTACAAAAGTTGGGTATTCATCCTTTCTGATGAAGGCATAATTCTCCATAATGTATATGGACCACATTTTCCTTATCCATTCGTCTGTTGAAGGGCATCTTGGTTCTTTCCACAGTTTGGTGACCGTGGCCATTGCTGCTATAAACATTGGGGTACAGATGGCCCTCCTTTTCACTACATCTGTATCTTTGGGGTAAGTACCCAGGAGTGCAATGGCAGGGTTAGAGGGAAGTTCTATTTTTAATTTCTTGACGAATCTCCACACTGTTCTCCAAAGAGGCTGTACCAACTTGCATTCCCACCAACAGTGGAAGAGGGTTCCCCTTTCTCCACATCCCCTCCAACATATGTTGTGTCCTGTCTTGTTAATTTTGGCCATTTTAACTGGTGTAAGGTGATATATCAATGTGGTTTTAATTTGAATCTCCCTGAGGGCTAGTGTTGATGAACATTTTTTAATGTGCCTGATAGCCATTTGTATGTCTTCATTGGAGAAGTGTCTGTTCATATCTTCTGCCCATTTTTTGATAGGATTGTCTGTTTTGTGTGCATTGAGTTTGAGGAGTTCATTATAGATCCTGGATATCAACCTTTTGTCTGTATTGCCATTTGCAAATATCTTCTCCCATTCCATGGGTTGCCTCTTTGTTTTCTTGACTGTTTCCTTTGCTGTGCAGAAGCTTTTGATTTTGATGAAGTCCCAAAAGTTAATTTTCGCTTTTGTTTCCTTTGCCTTTGGAGACATATCTTGAAAGAAGTTGCTGTGGCTGATATCGAAGAGATTACTGCGTATGTTCTCCTCTTGGATTCTGATGGATTCCTGTCTCACATTGACGTCTTTTCTCCATTTTGAGTTTATCTTTGTGTACGGTGTAAGAGAATGGTCGAGTTTCATACTTCCACCATTTTAAAAGATTTACTTATATTAGAGAAAGAGAGAGAGAGAACACGAATGTAGGGAGGGGTAGAGGGAGGTAATCTTCAAGCGGACTCCCCACAAAGCACAGAGCCTGTGGCAGGACTTCATCTCAAGAACCATGAGGTCACAACCCATTTGCCCAAACCAACACTCAGATGTTTAAACAACTGAGCCACCCAGGAGACCCAGATTTACCATTTTAATGATGTTCAATGTACTATTTAGTGACTTTTAGTACCTTCACAGTACTGTGCAATCATCACCACTCTGTAATTCCAGAATATTTTAGTCATCTCCCCAAAAGACCCAATACATTTTAAGCAGTCACATCCTTCACCCTGTCCATGGAAGCCAAGAATTTACTTTATATTTTATGGATTTGCTTTTTCTTAATATTTCATATAAATGGAATAACACAATATGTAGCTATCTGCCTCTGAGTTGTTTTCAAAGTTCATCTTTTTAAATATCTTATTTATATTCACTACCCTGACTTGGAGGTGACTAAGTGCTCAGTGATGTTATTAAATTAGAGACATTAGAAAATAAGTGAATGAAAGAAGAAATGGATGGATATGTGAGGTACTAAAACATTCTATATAAGTGCTTTTACCATGTGCCCTTCAAGGAATACTCACATGGAAAGGAAACTCAACAATACTAAAATCACTCACTTCTACTAAAAATATGTTCAATTCCTCTCCATTAAGTATGTCCTCACACATGTGCATGAACGTGCACACACACACACACACACGTGCACACACACACACACACACACACACGTGCATATGAAATAATTCAGTTAAGTATCATCATCTAGCAGTAAGACTGGAAAGCTTCCACTCTTCCTCCTCCCTTAAAGGTTAGCTTGATTGTTACACAAGCGTCTGTGTCTCTAATTTTTGTACTATCCCTTCAGGATATATAGGACATTTTTCTTAAACACCCAGTACACTAGTACAGGTATCATGGGACTTAGAAATTGAGGGTTGTGCATGTACATATAGCCTATGCTTTTGAACTAAGATCCTGAACACTGGACCAGATCGCATTCAGCTCACTGTCTGCTATCCAGAAACTAAGGTATTAAAGGAACACAAAAGGGACACTAGAGACAGGATTTTTTCTTTTCTTTTCTTTCTTCCTTTCTTTCTTTTTTTTAGACATAAAGATAAAGTAGAGGCTTTGAATGTGTATGAATTGTTTATGGCAGTCTCAGAAATACAGACTTGAGTCCATTCACCATGTTTGAAGACAGGAGTGTTATGGGAGGCTTGGAGGATACAAAATGCTTGTTTCCCCAATTCTCAGATAGCGGTTCAGTGTAACTTTCCATCATGATTACGAGTATCTGTGTCATTTCCCTAACAAAGTGGGAATCACTGGTTCTGTTGTACTGGAAGTCAGGTATGAATCATGCCCAGGACAAGAAGAAAAGGGGGAGAACAAGGTGAATAGTTCTCAGTCATGGCCAGAACACTCTTGATTCTTACTTGCCCTCCCCTTGTTCTCAGAAAGAGAGCCCAATTTTTCTTGGTTCATTTCTAGAGACATTTAGTTAAGACTGTATTTCATCCATTTTAGAGAACAGCCCTTGCCTGGAGGGACTCACTGCTATATAAGAGAAGACAGTGGGTTTCAGAGATTTAGGACAGTCTAAGGGGACAACAGGCTTGTTTTATGGGGTTCGGAAATGACTATAGACAAAAGATGATATCAAAGTTGTGCTTTACAAATAACACACATGGATTAATGTTACTACTCCAAAATACCTGTCTACACCCATGGCATAACATTAGTTAATTTTCTTTGCTAGAACAATTCAGTTATGATGTATTAAAATCATTTTAAATCTGTTTTGGAAATTTCCTTAAATATTTTCTGGTTAGTACTATATTACCTGTGTATAAGCATGGGCCTCAGAGAGTTTTGCAAATATATCAAAGATGGGACCTGAAATTATTGTGTAACATGAAAGTCAGTTTTAGTAGTTAAAGACATGTCTCCCCTGAAGCAAATAATACATTATATGTTAATAAAAAAGACATACCTATAAAAAGAAAGCACAAGAGATACATGTAGGATATTTATTTCATATTTAAGAATTATATTCTCTAGAAAAGAGCACAAAGAATCTCAGAAATACATTTTTTAAAAATTATGCAAATCCATATTTTTCCACAATCTCCATCTGTTGTACAGATACATAAATACCTGACTATTTTAACATTTTAAGGAGAACTGAGTGGTGATATTATCTTTTAGCAACTTATAACAATTTATTGTATAATAGTCAAATATTCATCAAAAGAATTTCAGTATCTATTTTATTTTATTGGAAAACATATATAGATGGAGAAACAGATATGCACTTATATAGATACATGTAATTTTTATAGTTTTTTAAAAATTTCCATTCATGATATATGTGAAATTCATAAAAAAATATTGTATTCAAACATAAAGCACACACTTACAAGCGTGACAGAAGGAAACTTGATGGTATAATTGTTCTTCATGGAAACACAACTCTTACTTTACAAAAGCCATAGTGTTCTTTTTTTAAAATACAAACTCTAATGGTTTTGTTAGCTTTGTATTACCAGTTGAAGGCCACACCAATGATTCTAAAATAAGAAACTAAGCAGCAACTGATAAGCTGTGATATAACTTAAGTGTCTGTCTGTTTGTTTGTTTGTTTGTTTTTAAGGGTCTCATTTTGAAACTTCTGTGTATCAAAAAGTAAGTCAGAGAATTATTTCAGCACTGTGTAATGTTTTGATTGTGGAGAAACTTTGTCAAAACTTGAAATGAAACAATTTTCACTGCTGTGTCAGGCTTTCTTTTATTTTTCTCAAAAGTGATCTTGATCCAGTCTTCTCTTGCCTTTGTTTCTGCATTATCTGAAAGTAATGTTTTCATCAATTTAAATACCACAATATATATTTAAGTAGGAAAAAATAATAAGATTATTATAATAGATTAGGACATAATTTGTTTTATTTAAACATCCATTCATGATAAAACACATAGTAAAAACTAAATTTAGAAAGAAATTTTCTTAACTTGGAAAGGTAATGCACAAAAAATGTACAGCCAATTTTCTACTTAATGATGAAATATTAAAATCTTTCTCCCTGAGAATGATGGTAAGACAAAGATGTCAACTGTTCCCACTTCTATCCAACATTGTACTAGAGGTGCGAACAGTGGAATAAAATTTAAAAAGGGGAATAAGGCATTAATTTTGGAATAATTTAAAAGAAATGACACCAGAATCCCAACACAGCAGCACATAGAGGCTGCTGCAAAAGCAGTTTTTGGATGGAAACTTGTAACAATAAATGCAGATATTAAGAAATAGATCTCAGAAACAACTTCACTTTATACCTCAAAGACAACTATGACCAAAAGAAAACAGAAGGAAGGAAATCACAATGACAAAGTGGAGATAAATAAAATGGAGGTAAATAAAAACAATAGAAAAGCTCGATGAAAGTGAGACCCAGTTTTTTGAGAAGGTGAGCAAAGCTGGCAAACCTTTATTTTTTTAAATTACATTTATTTATTTTCAGCATAACAGTATTCATTATTTTTTTTACCACACCCAGTGCTCCATGCAATCCAACCCTCTATAATACCCACCACCTGGTACCCCAACCTCCCACCCCCCACCACTTCAAACCCCTCAGATTGTTTTTCAGAGTCCATAGTCTCTCATGGTTCACCTCCCCTTCCAATTTCCCCCAACTCCCTTCTCCTCTCTAACTCCCCATGTCCTCCATGCTATTTGTTATGCTCCACAAATAAGTGAAACTATATGATAATTGACTCTTTCTGCTTGACTTATTTCACTCAGCATAATCTCTTCGAGTCCTGTCCATGTTGCTACAAAAGTTGGGTATTCATCCTTTAAGATGGAGGCATAATACTCCAAAATTGGCAAACCTTTAGCTAAACTTACTAAGAAAAAAAGTAAAAGGACGCAAATAAACAAAACCAGAAATGAAAGAGGAGATATTACAGTTGATACCATGGAAATACATAGGTTTGTTAGAGACTACTATGAAAACCATATGCCAACAAATAACCTAGGATAATATACTGTATATTATTACAAAAAGTAATACTTTGGTCATTCCAATTTTTTCCCTCAAATTTATATTTTGGGAACTGTGTACAGAATATATAAAGAATGCTTAGAACACAATCATAAAAACATAAACCAATTAAAAACTGGGCAAAGGATATTAATAGACCTTTCTCCAAATAAGATATAAATAAGCCAATAAACACATGAAGAGATGGTCAACATCATTAGTCCTTTAGGACATGTAAAACAAAACCATAATGAGATACCACTTCACATCCACTAGAATTGTTATAATAAAAAAGGTAATAGTTTTGTTGACAAGAATATGGAAAAACTGGAACCCTCAGACACTGATAGAGAGAATGTAAAATGGTTAAAAGGAGAAGGGAGTTGAGGGAAATTGGAGGGGAGGTGAACCATGAGAGACTATGGACTCTGAAAAACAATCTGAGGGTTTTGAAGGGGTGGGCGGAGAGGTTGGGTGAGCCTGGTGGTGGGTATTATGCAGGGCATGTATTGTATTGAGCACTGGGTGTGGTGCATAAACAATGAATTCTGGTACATTGAAAAGAAATTAAAAAAAAATACTCTTTTGTTCTCTGGGATGACTTTTCTGTATGCTGAATAAGTCATCTTTACATGGATGCTTCAAATGCATCTCCTGTTTGTTGTGACCTAATCTGAATACATTCTCTTCCCCTGTAACCTGGTCTTTCTCCATTCTTCCTTAAAAATGTGAATAGCATCACATGCCATCCTACTGCATATACCAGAAACTTAGAAATGTTGTTTGTTCAGATGAATGTGAAGCCTTAAGGCACCTAGTAGAGAAAATAAACAGTAATTTCTTTGACATCAGTCATAGCAACATTTTTCTAGATATGTCTTCTAAAGGAAGGGAAACCAAAGGAAAAATCAACTGTAATAATCCAAAATAAGAACCTCTGCAGAGTAAAACAACAAATCAAAACAACAAATCAAAAGGGCAAACTACTGAATAGGAGAATATCTTTGCAATGGTATGCCAAATAATGAGTTAAAATCCATATTATTTAAATAACTTATATAACTCAACACCAAAAAAAAAAAAAAAAAACCCACCAAATAAGCCAATTAAAAAATGGACAGAGGACCTGAAAAGACATTTTGGAAAGGAGACATGAAGATATCCAACAGGCACATGAAAAGATGCTTAACATCACTAATGAGGGAAATTCAAATTAAAACCATGAGATATACCTATGAGAATGGCTAGAATTAAAAAAAAGTAAGAAATAACAAGTATTGGGGAGAATGTGAAGAAAAAGGAATACTCGTGCCTTATAGGTGGGAATGCAAATTAGTATAGCCACTGTGGCAAACAGTATGGAGCTTCCTCAAAGAATTAAAAATAAGAATACCATGTGATCCAATAATTCTGTTACTGGATAGTCATGCAAAGAAAATGAAAACATGACCTAAAAGATATATATATCCCTATATTTATTGCAGCATTATTTACAATAGCCAAGATAAGGAAGTAACCTAAGTATCCATCATTATTGACAAATGAATAAAAAAGTAAAGAAGATGTGATATTGATACATATATTATCTTACTCCATCCTATTATATATAATGGTATATATATATAAAATGGAATATTACTCAGCCATAAAGAAGAATGAGATTTGCATTTGTGACAACATGAATGACCTAGAGGGTGTTAATCTAAGTGAAATAAATCAGACAAAGAAAAATAAATATCATATGATTTCACTTCTATGTAGAATCTATAAAAACAAAACAGATGAATAGACAGAATCAAACCTATAAATAAAATTAGACCTATAAATAGAGAGGACAAACTGATAGTTGCCAGAGGGGAGGGGAGTAAGGGGTTGTAAGGGTGAAATAGATAAAGAGGAGTGGGAGTTATAGGACTCCAGTTATGGAATGAGTAAGTGATGGGGATAGAAGGTACAGCTTAAGGAACAGAGTCAAAGGTAACGTAGTAGCATTTTACAGTGACACAAAGCAGCTACACTTGTTGTGAGCATAGCATAATGTATAGACTTGTTGAATCTATACAACCTGTTGTATAGCTGAAACTAGTGTATACCTGAAACTAGTGTAACATTTTCTATAAACTCTACTTAAAGAGGAAGAAAAAATTTTAAAGAAAAAAATTTTATTCTTTGGTCATAGAAATAATCAATTTTGCCTCCACCACAGCTTCTTAATCTATTCATTTTTCTTCATCCTCACTGCCCTCATCCTAGTTCAACACCCAGTCATTACTCCTTTGTGTTACTGCTATTCACCTGATCTACTTATATTTATTCTTGCCACTTGTAATCTGGTCTTGTCATTGCTGCAAGGTCTTAATTCTCCTTAAAAACTTCAGTGGTCCCTTGTGATTTTAGCATAAATTTGCTTATAAATCTCTGGCCTCTATTGTTAGATCAACAGCTCTATATCACATCATATCTCATTTTCTAGTACAGTTTAGGGCTTCAGCCATATTTATCCTTTTCTATTATCTTGAATTTAACATGATCCTCTCATTTCAGAATCTTAAAGTTCTTGGAATCCTTTCCCTTCCTCTCATCCCCATCAATCAAACAAACACCCTAGTTAAGACCTATTCTAAGTATCCTCAGTACAAATTGGTGTTTCTTCTGTAATCCTTCTCTAATACTAAAGCTGACTTAATTCTCATTAATATGCTATCATATCTTCGGGTGCTTTGCGTTAAAGCACTTCTCCCAGTCTATAGGTATATATATGTTAGATTCTTTATTTAATGTTTTATCCACCTGTCCAAATTAGACCACAGTTTCCATGTGAAAATGGACCATAACAGTTCCTTGATCATTCTATACCTACCATGTTTTGTAAACATACTAGAAGCACTAATATCTATCATCTATCCATATATATACATATATATAGCGAATAAATTTGCCTCTAAACATTTTTAAGCATGACATCATAACCGCAGAATTTAGAATCCCTTGAAATGTTGTAGTCAAGAACAATTCAAAGACTAATAAAGTTGTCCACTTTTTATAGGGCCATTTTGGTTTCATAAATGAATGTATTTTTCTGTTTACATATAATTTCAGGTATTATTGATAGGAAACATATCTTTGAATTAATCTCCTCCCCAACTTATTGGGATTTAATATCCTAGGATTTCTCCTCTCTCTATGGGCTACTCTCTCTTCATGTTTCCAAGGGAAGTCTATTATCCTTAGATCACTGAGTTGTTTACTACTTCCTATAAATTCCAGAGCTCATAATTTTTATGCCATCTGTCATCTGAGAACATACCCTCAGCTCATGTGTAAAGTCCCTTTCTCAGTGTTGTGTCTTTTTTTCCAGATAGAAAACCCCTGCCATTGCCACGACCTCAGACTGAGAGTCTCTGCTCATAACCACAGTTAAGTACTGAAACCTTGGCCTCATCACATTGATTAATCCCAGAGTATCCAATGGCATCCTTAACCTTTTCTTATGTTGTCTTGGAAATATCCTGCATAAGGGATGCACTCTTTCCCCTGTCCTGGCAGGAAATAGAGGCTTGGAGAAACTTTTCAAGGGCGTTAGGGCTAAAGTTAGGGAATATAGATTATCTACTGCTATAGAAGTGACTTCATCTATAAAACAGCTACCAGATTAACTTCAGGGGGAGTATATTAACTATTTTCCATAGCAGGATCACATGCCATGTCCTGCTAATCTCTAACTGCTATATATATATATATATATATATATATATTTAAAACGCAATTTCCTTTCTGGGGACTCAAATCTGCTCCTTCTCTTAATTGGTTTGCACTACTATCAGTCAGGGGAAAACATCAAAGATACAAGGCTGTGTCTTTAATAGGAAGATGTGTAATTATAAATGAGTATTTGGCAAAAGTACCAGGCTTCCTACAGTCCAGTGGGTCACATACTTCCAAGCTCTCAAGATGGAGCTAGGAAGCTGAAATCCTTAGAATTTTGACCATAAAGTCCTAAGTCAAATCAACTTCATCTCCAAGCTTTTTTGTGTCTGTTTTGTCACAATTTGCTATGAATACATTTAGATGACTTTAGGGTTCATCAAATTACATTACCATTAAAGAAGGATGATTTGCCCCATGTTTAGGCAGAGCATGTCTATCTAAACATAAAGGTAGCAAGACATTTCTGGGAAAAAAAATGCATCTAGCTGTGAATACATATCTTCTTTTGTTGGTGATAATGCAAGGTAATTTTAATTTCTTTCAGGTCTGTTTTTCTACATTCAAAAGCAATTATATCAAAAAATAAATAAAATTAACTATATCAAGAATAAATCCAAAATTGTCTTATCTGCTGTAAAGGAATTTAAACTTTATTTGAAAGAAAGTGTGAGGGAATGGATTAGTGTAGGAAACAGAATACCAGTTTTATGATGATCAGATTGCTGATAAAAGGAAAGAAGCACAGAAAAAGGCAAATAAATTTGACCAGGTAAGGCTGAAGAAGCAGAGGTCCAGGGAAGGGCTACCTGAGTGAAATTAAGGGCAGGAAACAATAGGACAAGGAAGCAGTTGTTTACCAATAGGAAAGGATTGTTACTTTCAGGCTCGGCTACTTGGTTCCTGAACAGATGTTCATTAAGTAACATCAAAACCATCATGTTACCTGTGTCTAAATCCTTTATTTATATCACTTTGTAGATTCTCTAAGACTGAATTAGAAAAAAAAAAGTTTTTTTTTTTTTTTTTAGATTTTATTTATTTATTTGAGAGAGAAAGAGAAAGAGAGAAAATGAGCATGGGAGAGGGACAGGAAGAGAGAGAGGGAGACAGAAGCAGACTCCCTGCTGAGCAGGAAGCCCTATGTGGGGCTGGTTCCCAGGATTCAGAGATCATGACCTGAGCCCAAAATAGAGACTTAAATGGCTGAACCACCCCATACCTCTAGGGAAAAAAACCATTATTTTCTCCATGATATGACTCCTGAAATTGACAAATTCAGTCATGAACACTTCACTACTAAAGCTATTCTTCTGAGACATTCTCAGCAGTCCATAAAAATGGGATGTAGAAAAGAAAGTAATTCCTCTTGTAATAGGCCCACACTTATGTTTGCAAACTTCTAAGTCTACAATGTAAAATTTTTGGAAGCTATATACAACATTAGTGGACATCTATAGCAACAGGGAATGGTGTAGTTATAAAATTTAATCTCATAATTCTGCATTTAAAAAAATTCTTGGCTGTTAGTTAATAAAAATTTGAAGCAAGATTGAGACAAATATGAAGAGAACCCACACATCTATTTGATTCCACAAAATTTCTGAAGAAATGATGGAAGTTAAAATAACAACAACAAACAACAACAACAACAACAAAAACAATTGTGTTCATGTGATGGTCCCAAATTGAGTTGGCATGGAAAATACAAAGAGAGATTTGAGATGCATGCTGAGTGCCCCCGGAAGAGACAGCAGTGACAATTGCTCCTTTGAAGTTTAACTTCAGTAGAAGCCAAAGCCCAGAATGCTGTAATTTATCTTAAATTTAAAATAATGAATACTGTTTTTCTGAAAATAAATAAATCAATTTAATAAAAAAATTATCTTAAATTTCTGTAAGGAATGACTTTAGAATTCATTTCCTTACAGCTCCAAACTGTATTCTGAGGAGACCTTATTTAAAATATTGTTCAACATAGGGCATCTGGGCAACTCAGAGGGTTAAACCTCTGCCTCTTGATCTCAAGGTCCTGGGATCCAGCCCCATATTGGGCTCTCTGCTCAGTAGGGAGCCTGCTTACCTCTTTCTCTGCCTGTCTCTCTGCCTACTTGTGATATCTCTCTCTCTGTGTCAAATAAATAAAATCTTAAAAAAATATATATTGTTTGACAATCGTGTGAGGACAGTTAAAAAATAGTGTTGATGATAATTTTTCACAAAATAGCAACTTTGAAAACCATTTACTTTTTCTCTTAGGAAAATATGTCTGCATCTCTGAAAGGCTCTAATAGCTCCAAATTCCAGGTCTCTGAGTTCATCCTGATGGGATTCCCAGGCATTCATAGCTGGCAACACTGGCTCTCCTTTCCATTGGCAATACTCTACCTCTCTGCAATCGGTGCTAACATCCTCATCCTCATCACCATTTGCCAGGACCCTGCCCTTCAGCAGCCTATGTACTATTTTCTAAGCATTCTGTCTGTGGTGGACATGGGCCTAGCCACCACCATCATGCCTAAGATCTTGGCCATCTTCTGGTTTGATGCCAAGGTCATCAGCCTCCCTGAGTGCTTTGCTCAGATTTATGCCATTCACTGCTTTGTTGGCATGGAGTCTGGTATCTTCCTCTGTATGGCTTTTGACAGATATGTAGCAATTTGTCATCCTCTTCGCTACCCATCAATTGTCACCAATGCCTTAATCTTAAAAGCCACTGTTTTCATGGTACTTAGAAATGGCTTGGTTGTCATTCCAGTGCCTGTGCTTGCAGCCCAGCGTAATTATTGCTCCAGGAATGAGATTGAGCATTGCCTGTGCTCTAACCATGGGGTCACTAGCCTGGCTTGTGATGACAGGAGGCCAAACAGCATCTGCCAGTTGATTCTGGCATGGATTGGAATGGGGAGTGACCTAGGTCTCATAATATTGTCATACACTTTGATTCTGCGCTCTGTACTTAGACTGAACTCAGCTGAAGCTGCACCCAAAGCTCTGAGCACTTGTAGCTCCCATCTGATCCTTATTCTCTTCTTCTACACAGTTGTTGTTGTGATTTCAGTAACTCACCTGGCAGAACCCAAAGCTCCTTTGATTCCAGTTTTACTCAACGTGCTGCACAACATCATCCCCCCTTCCCTCATCCCTATAGTTTATGCACTTAGGACTAAAGAACTCAGGGCAGGCTTCCAAAGGAAGTTTTGTTTGAGATTAGAAAAGAACACCAGTCTCCAGTGATCTTCTCCATAATGTTACATTATCTTCAGCTTCTTCTAGAATGGATAGTAAAACTTCAAATATGACAGGGAAAGTGAATGCCTTTGAGGTATATTTTTCACAGTTCAAAAGCACGTGAAAACAAAAACAAACATTCCTAGTAGCTCCAAAATATTTATAAGAGATGAATATATGTGGGGAAATGAAGGACTTTCTATTAAACTAATGAAATGGAATAAAAACTAGTGTTTATGAATTATATCTCTTCCCTAAAATAAAAATAAATATAATAATACACATACAACCAAAGTGAGTGGCATGTGAATTACAGATCATGATTGTTCATTCACAGCTGTAATGTAAGGCTAAAGTCTATCTGCCTGGACAAGTGGCTAAGGAAGATGTGGGCAGCATGAGTAGTGGGAAGCAGATCTATATATGGACAAAATTAGAAGCCCAAATTGCTGCACAATGCCAGCCAATTCTCACAAGCTTTCTGCCCAAATCCATATTAATTTGGGCAGAAAGCTCGTGAGAATTGGCCAGAAACCTGCTGTGATCCCCCTGTGGTAGGAGCCTTCAAGGGAGCCACCTGGGCCTGGCCCAGGGTCCCAACTGGCCAAAACCCTGCAAGAAAGAGCTCTAATGCCAGGTGTGTGTGAAGCACAAATCACCTCGGAACACTGGCCACCCCTGTCCTCTACTCAGCCCCCTGGGTACCCTGCCTTGGCACTGGCAGATCTGGCCTGCCATGCCCCTAGGCCCTCCCCTTAAGCCTACATTGGGTTTTCAGGCTGATGTCCCCATAGGCCTGGCCCCCATGCCCTCCAGACTGGGGACACCTGAGCCACATCTCAGGACTCCACCTGCCACCCAAGAGGAAACCACACATTTTGGAGCTGCACAAAACCCTCCAATTAGGAGAAACCTGCATGACACCCTGAGGCGACCCCCCTCATCCTCCCCACCAAATCTGAAGCCTAAGGCTCAGCAAGACCCCCACCCTCAACTCTTCCCCTGGGGAGCTTGCCTCAGGGGAGGGCCTTGGGGGAGCCCCAAGGACCCGACCTGTAATACTGGATGGTGGAACAGAAACCTAGTGAGAAAGTGGTTCAAACACTGGGTGAGTCCACAGCCCAAGCCACCAAAAAATGCTGGCCAATTCTCATGAGCTTTCTGTCCAAATTGATATCAATTTTGATATCAATTTTGAAACCCCGGCAAACTCACTTCCAATGACAGGAGTTTTCAGGGATGCCACCTGGGCCTGGCCCAGAGTCCTGAGTGGTCATGGCTTGAACCCTGCAAGAAAGTGCTCTAAAACCAGGTGCACCTACAGCCTGTAGAGCATTAGAACAGGGGCCACCCCCATTCTCTACTCAGACCCTTGGGGAGCCGCCCACACCACTGGCAGATTGGGTCTGCCATACCTCTATGTCCTAATCTTAACCCTAACCCTAGGTTGGGTTTTCAGGCTTGCATCCCCAGAGGCCTGGACCCCAAGCCCTCCAGAATGGAGACCCCTGAGTCACACCCCAGGACTCTGCCTGCTGCCCAGGAGGAAACCATGCCCTTTGGAGCTGTACAAAACCCTCAGGTGGGGGGAGGAGTCAAGATGGCGGAGAAGTGGCAGGCTGAGACTACTTCAGCTAGCAGGACATCAGCTAGATAGCTTATCTAAAGATTGCAAACACCTACAAATCCATCAACAGATCGAAGAGAAGAACAGTAATTCTAGAAAGAGAAAATCAACCACTTTCTGAAAGGTAGGACTGGCGGAGAAGTGAATCCAAAGTGACGGGAAGATAGACCCCAGGGGGAGGGGCTGGCTCCCGGCAAGTGGCAGAGCAATGGAGCACAAAATCAAGACTTTTAAAGTCTGTTCCGCTGAGGGACGTCGCTCCAGAGGCTAAACTGGGGTGAAGCCCACATGGGGTCAGCATGGCCTCAGGTCCCACAAGATCACAGAAGGATCGGGGGTGTCTGAGTGTTGCAGAGCTTACAGGTATTAGAATGGGGAAGCCGGCTACAGACACAGAGCCGACAGTGAGCTCACAGCTCGGGGTTACCTTGAACCGATCTCAGGCTCAGTGAGCTCAGAGCACGGCCGTAGGTCAGGCAGATGGGAGTTACTGGCGCTGTTCTCTGAGGGTGCACTGAGGAGTGGGGCCCTGGGCTCTTGGCTCCTCCGGGCCAGAGACAAGGAGGCCACCATTTTTATTCCCATCCTCTGGAACTCTAAGGAAAGCGCTTAGGGAACAAAAGCTCCTGAAAGCAAACCCGAGCTGATTACTCAGCCCAGCCCCTGGTAAGGGCGGTGCAATTCCACCTGGGGCAAAGGCACTTGAGAATCAATACAACAGACCCCTCCCCCAGAAGATCAACAAGAAATCCAGGCAAGGCCAAGTTCACCTACCAAGGAGTGCAGTTTCAATACCAAGGAGAGCAGCAGAATTCCAGAGGAGGAGAAAGCAAAGCACTGAACTCATGGCTTTCTACCCATGATGCTTTAGTCTTGCAGTTAATTTAATTTATTTTCTTTTTCAATTTATTTTCTCTCTTCTTCTGCTAATTTTTTTTAAACTTTTACCTATTTCTTTTTTTAACAATTTTTAATTAGTTTATCTAATATATATTTTTTCTTTTTTATACTTTTTCTTTATTCGTTTTCTTTTTTTAGTTGTTTCTTTTCTTTTCTTTTTTTCTTTCGAACTTCTTTTTATCCCCTTTCTGCCCCCCTCACGATTTGGGATCTCTTCTGATTTGGTTAAAGCATATTTTCCTGAGGTTGTTGCCACCCTTTTAGTATTTTACTTGCTCCTTCATATACTCTTATCTGGACAAAATGACAAGGCAGAAAAACTCACCACAAAAAAAAAAAAAAAGAAAAAAAAAATGAACAAGAGGTAGTACCAAAGGCTAGGGACCTAATCAATACAGACATTTGTAATATGTCAGATCTAGAGTTCAGAATGACAATTCTCAAGGTTCTAGCCGGACTTGAAAAAGGCATGGAAGATATTAGATAAACCATCTCAGGAGATATAAAAGCCCTTTCTGGAGAAATAAAAGAACTAAAATCTAACCAAGTTGAAATCAAAAAAGCTATTAATGAGGTGCAATCAAAAATGGAGGCTCTCACTGCTAGGATAAATGAGGCAGAAGAAAAAATTAGTGATATAGAAGACCAAATGACAGAGAATAAAGAAGCTGAGCAAAAGAGGGACAAACAGCTACTGGACCATGAGGGGAGAATTCGAGAGATAAGTGACACCATAAGATGAAACAACATTAGAATAATTGGGATTCCAGAAGAAGAAGAAAGAGAGAGGGGAGCAGACTGTATACTGGAGAGAATTATTGGAGAGAATTTCCCCAATATGGCAAAGGAAACAAGCATCAAAATTCAGGAGGTGCAGAGAACACCCCTCAGAATCAAGAATAGGTCCACACCCCGTCACCTAATACTAAAATTTACAAGTCTTAGTGACAAAGAGAAAATCCTGAAAGCAGCCTGGGAAAAGAAGTCTGTAACATACAATGGTAAAAATATTAGATTGGCAGCAGACTTATCCACAGAGACCTGGCAGGCCAGAAAGAGTTGGCATGATATATTCAGAGCACTAAACAAGAAAAACATGCAGCCAAGAATACTATATCCTGCTAGGCTATCATTGAAAATAGAAGAAGAGATTAAAACCTTCCAGGACAAACAAAAACTGAAAGAATTTGTAAGCACCAAACCAGCTCTATAGGAAATATTGAAAGGGGTCCTCTAAGCAAAGAGAGAGCCTACAAGTGATAGATCAGAAGGGAACAGAGACAATACACAGTAATAATCACCTTACAGGCAATACAATGGCACTAAATTCATATCTCTCAATAGTTACCCTGAATGTTAATGGGCTAAGTGCCCCAATCAAAAGACACAGGGTATCAGAATGGATGAAAAACAAAACCCATCTATATGTTGCCTACAAGAAACTCATTTTAAGCCTGAAGACACCTCCAGATTTAAAGTGAGGGGGTGGAAAAGAATTTACCATGCTAATGGACATCCGAAAAAAGTTGGGGTGGCAATCCTTATATCAGATCAATTAGATTTTAAGCCAAAGACTATAATAAGAGATGAGGAAGAACACTATATCATACTCAAAAGGGTCTGTCCAACAAGAAGATCTAACAATTTTAAATATCTATGCTCCCAACGTGGAGCAGCCAACTATATAAACAAATTAATAACAAAATCAAAGAAACACATCAACAATAATACAATACTAGTAGGGGACTTTAACACTCCTCTCACTGAAATGGACAGATCATCTGAGAAAAAGATAAACAAGGAAATAAAGGCCTTACATGACACACTAGACCAGATGGACATCACAGATATATTCAGAACATTTCATCCCAAAGCAACAAAATACACTTTCTTCTGTAGTGCACATGTAACATTCTCCAGAACAGATCACATCCTTGGTCTTAAATCATGTCTCAACCAGTATCAAAAGATTGGGATCATTCCCTGCATATTTTCAGACCACAATGCTCTGAAGCTAGAACTCAACCACAAGAAGAAATTTGGAAAGAACCCAAGTACGTGGAGACTAAACAGCATCCTTCTAAAGAATGAATGAGTCAACCAGGAATTTAAAGAAGAATTGAAAAAAATCATTGAAACAAATCATAATGAAAACACAAAGGTTCAAAATCTGTGTGACACAACAAAGGCAGTCCTGAGAGGAAAATATATAGCAGTACAAGCCATTCTCAAGAAACAAGAAAGGTCTCAGGTACACAACCTAACCCTACACCTAAAGGAGCTGGAGAAAGAACAAGAAAGAAACCCTAAGCCCAGCAGGAGAAGAGAAATCATAAAGATCAGAGCAGAAATCAATGAAATAGAATCCAAAAAACCCAAAAAGAAAAAAAAAAAAAAAAAAAAAAAAAAAAAAAAAAAAAAAAAAAAAACCCAAAAAAAAAAAAAAAAAAAAAAAAAACAATAGAACAAATCAATGAATCAATGAAACCAGGAGCTGGTTCTTTGAAAAAATTAATAATATTGATAAAACCCTGGCCATCCTTTTCAAAAAGAAAAGAGAAAGGACCCAAATAAATAAAATCATGAATGAAAGAGGAGAGATCACAACTAATACCAAACAAATGCAAACAATTATAAGAACATACTATGAGCAACTCTACGCCAACAAATTTGACAATCTGGAAGAAATGGATGCATTCCTAGAAACATATAAACTACCACAACTGAACCAGGAAGAAATAGAAAGCCTGAACAGACCCATAACCAGAAAGGAGATTGAAACAGTCATCAAAAATCTCCAAACAAACAAAAACCCAGGGCCAGACAGCTTCCTGGGGGAATTCTACCAAACATTTAAAGAAGAAATAATTCCCATTCTCCTGAAACTGTTCCATAAATAGAAATGGAAGGAAAACTTCCAAACTCATTTTATGAGACCAGCATCACCTTGATCCCAAAACCAGACAAGGATCCCATCAAAAAAGAGAGCTATAGACCAATATCCTTGATGAACACAGATGCGAAAATTTGCACATTTCATTACATTTACATTAAATGTAATTTACATTACATTACATTTACATTAAAAGGATTATTCACCACGACCAAGTGGGATTTATTCTAGGGCTGCAAGTTTGGTTCAACATCCACAAATCAATCAATGTGATACAACACATCAATAAAAGAAAGAACAAGAACCATATGATACTCTCAATAGATGCTGAAAAAGCATTTGACAAAGTACAGCATCTGTTCCTGATCAAAACTCTTCAAAGTGTAGGGATAGAGAGAGGGCACATACTTCAATATTATCAAAGCCATCTATGAAAAACCCACCGCAAATATCATTCTCAATGGAGAAAAACTTAAAGCTTTTCCGCTAAGGTCAGGAACACGGCAGGGATGTGGTATCACCACGGCAGGTTATAATGGTATCACCACTGCTATTCAACATAGTACTAGAAGTCCTAGCCTCAGCAATCAGACAACAAAAGGAAATTAAAGGCATCCAAATCGGCAAAGAAGAAGTCAAACTATCACTCTTCGTAGATGATATGATACTATATGTGGAAAACCCAAAAGACTCCACTCCAAAACTGTTAAAACTTGTACAGGAATTTAGTAAAGTGTCAGGATATAAAATAAATGCACAGAAATCAGTTGCATTTCTCTATTCCAACAACAAGACAGTAGAAAGAGAAATTAAGGAGTCAATCCCATTTACAATTGCATCCAAAACCACAAGATACCTAGGAATAAACCTAACCAAAGAGGCAAAGAATCTATACCCCCAAAACTATAGAGTATTCATGAAAGAAATTGAGGAAGCCACAAAGAAATGGAAAAATGTTCCATGCTCCTGGATTGTAAGAATAAACATTGTGAAAATGTCTATGCTACCTAAAGCAATCTACACATTTAATGCAATTCCTATCAAAGTACCATCCATCTTTTTCAAAGAAATGGAACAAATAATCCTAAAATTTATATGGAACCAGAAAAGACCTCGAATAGCCAAAGGAATATTGGAAAAGAAAGCCAAAGTTGGTGGCAGCACAATTCCGGACTTCAAGCTCTATTACAAAGCTGTCATCATCAAGACAGCATGGTACTGGCACGAAAACAGACACATAGATCAATGGAACAGAATAGAAAGCCCAGAAGTAGACCCTCCAGTGCCGTGGCTGGAACCCAGGGGGAGGAATATCGTGTGACATTGGCCTTGCAAGCATCTGGCTCACAGGTTTCAGGTCTCGACCACTTGGGACCCTGGCTAAGCCCAAATGGTGGTCCTTTGGACACGCACCACCAGAAGCAAGTTCGCAGGGTGTTTTCTGGCCAATTCTAACGAACTTTCTGCTCAAATCATTATCGTTCTGGGCAGAAAGCTCATGAGAACTGGACAGCATTGGGCAGTGATTTGGGCTGTGCTGGCATTCGTAGTCTGGAGCATTTTTTTGCTAGGTGCATGTCACGGCCATCCGGGAACATGGGCTGGGTCCATGCAGCTCCTCCAAGGGTCCCCATGCATGGGAGCTTTACGGGGGCAGAATTAGGAAGGAGGTACAGCTGGGCGTCAGCCTCTGTGTTTGTGGCCCTGTGGGGTGCCAAAAGTGGGCGATGGCCTCAGGGGGGACATGCAGGTTTCTCCTCTTCTGAGGGTTTTGCACAGCTCCTAATGGCACAGTTTCCTCCTGGGTAGGAGGCAGATTCCTGGGCTGTGCCTCAGGAGTCCCCAAACTGGAGGACTTCAGACACAGGCCCCTGGAGATGGAAGCCTGAAAACCCAACTAAGGATTCAAGCCAAGGCCTAGGGGCATGTCAGGCCTGAAAAGCCAGTGCCGGTAGTGCACTCCAGAGGGATGAGTAGCGGGAAGCATTGGCCACGTGTGCGCTGGCTTGAAGAGGGCTTTCTCACAGGGTTCAGGCCTTGACCACTCAGGAAGCCAGGCCAGGCCCAGGTGGTGGCCCTCCAGACATGTGGTAAAGGAAGCGAATTTGCCAGGTTTTCCGGGCGATTCTCACAAGCAATTTCAACTTGGTTAGATTTTAGTTCTTTTATTTCTCCAGAAAAGGCTTTTATATCTCCTGAGACGGTTTCTCTAATATCTTCCATGCCTTTTTTGAGCCCAGCTAGTACCTTGAGAATCGTCATTCTGAACTCTATATCTGACATATTACCAGTGTCTGTATTGATTAGGTCCCTAGTTTTTTGTATGCCTCTTGTTCTTTTTTTGGTAGTGAATTTTTCTGCCTTTTCATTTTGTCCAGATAAGAGTATATGAAGGACTATGGACTCTGAAAAACAAACTGAGGGGTTTGAAGTGGCGGGGTGGTGGGAGGTCGGGGTACCAGGTGGTGAGTATTATAGAGGGCACGGATTGTATGGAGCACTGGGTGTGGTGAAAAAAGAATGATACTGTTATGCTGAAAATAAATAAATGAAAATAAAAAAGAGTATATGAAGGAACAAGTAAAATACTAAAAGGGTGGCAAAGACCCCAGGAAAATATGCTTTAACCAAATCATAAGAGACCCCAAATCATGGGGGGGGGGATGGAGAAAGGGGATAAAAAGAGGTTCAGATTTTGTTAACTGTTTCGTTTGCTGTGCAAAAGCTTTTGATCTTGATGAAATCCCAATAGTTCATTTTTTCCCTTGCTTCCCTTGCCTTTTGCGTTGTTCCTAGGAAGATGTTGCTGAGGCAGATGTCGAAGAGGTTGCTGCCTGTGTTCTCCTCAAGGATTTTGATGGATTCCTTTTGCACATTGAGGTCCTTCATCCATTTTGAGTCTATTTTTGTGTGTGGTGTAAGGAAATGGTCCAATTTCATTTTTCTGCATGTGGCTGTCCAATTATCCCAGCACCATTTATTGAAGAGGCTGTCTTTTTTCCATTGGACATTCTTTCCTGCTTTGTCGAAGATTAGTTGACCATAGAGTTGAGGGTCTATTTCTGGGCTCTCTACTGACAGAATGGGAGAAGATATTTGCAAACGACATATCAGATAAAGGACTAGTGTCCAGAATCTATAAAGAACTTAGCAAACTCAACACCCAAAGAACAAATAATCCAATCAAGAAATGGGCAGAGGACATGAACAGACATTTCTGCAAAGAAGACATTCAGATGGCCAACAGACACATGAAAAAGTGCTCCATATCACTCGGCATCAGGGAAATACAAATCAAAACCACAATGAGATATCACCTCACACCAGTCAGAATGGCTAAAATCAACGAGTCAGGAAATGACAGATGCTGGCGAGGATGCGGAGAAAGGGGAACCCTCCTGCACTGTTGGTGGGAATGCAAGCTGGTGCAGCCACTCTGGAAAACAGCATGGAGGTTCCTCAAAATGTTGAAAATAGAACTGCCCTATGACCCAGCAATTGCACTATTGGGTATTTACCCTAAAGATACAAACGTAGTGATCCAAAGGGGCATGTGCACCCGAATGTTTATAGCAGCAATGCCCACAATAGCCAAACTATGGAAAGAACCTAGATGTCCATCAACAGATGAATGGATCAAGAAGATGTGGTATATATACACAATGGAATACTATGCAGCCATCAAAAGAAATGAAATCTTGCCATTTGCGACAACATGGATGGAACTAGAGCGTATCATGCTTAGTGAAATAAGTCAAGCAGGGAAAGACAACTATCATATGATCTCCCTGATATGAGGAAGTGGTGATGCAACATGGGGGCTTAAGTGGGTACGAGAAGAATAAATGAAACAAGATGGGATTGGGAGGGAGACAAACCATAAGTGACTCTTAATCTCACAAAACAAACTGAGGGTTGCTGGGGGGAAGGGGTTTGGGCGAAGGGGGTAGGATTATGGACATTGAGGAGGGTATGTGCTTTGGTGAGTGCTGTGAAGTGTGTAAACCTGGTGATTCACAGAACTGCACCCCGGGGATAAAAATATATGTTTATAAAAAATAAAAAATTTAAAAAAAAGAGGTTCAGAAAAAAAAAAGAAACAATTAAAAAAAGAAAACTTATAAAGAAAAAAATATAAAAAAGAAAAAATATAGATATATATTAGGTAAACTAGTTAAAAAAACGTTAAAAAGAAAAGGATAAAAGTTAAAAAAAAAAGATTTTTCAGAAGAAGAAAAAACATTGAATGAAATTAAATTAACTGCAAGACTAAGGAGTCATTGGGAGAAAGCCATGAGTTCCATGCTGTGCTTTCTCCTCCTCTGGAATTCTGCTGCTCTCTTTGGATTGAACCTGCACTCCTTGGTAGGTGACCTTGGTCCTGGCTGGATTTCTTGTTGATCTTCTGGGGGAGGGGCCTGTTGTTGTTATTCTCAAGTGTCTTTGCCCCAGACAGAATTGCACCGCCCTTACCAGGGGCCAGGCTGAGTAATCAGCTTGGGTTTGCTTTCAGGAGCTTTTGTTCCCTGAATGCTTTCCGTAGAGTTCTGGAGGATGGGAATGAAAATGGCAGCCTCCCAGTATCCAGCCTGGAGGAGCTGAGGGCAGGGGCCCCACTTCTCAGTGTGCCCTCAGAGAATAGCGCCCAATCACTCCCGTCTCCCTGGCCTCTGACCGTGCTCCGAGCTCACCCAGTCTGTGACCGGTTCAGGGTAACCCTGAGCTGAGAGCTCACTCTTCAGCTCTGTCTCTGTAGCCGACTTCCCTGTTCTAATACCTGCAAGCTCTGCTACACTCTGACATCTCCGATCCTTCTGTGAACCTGCTGGCCCTGGGGCCATGCTGACTGTGTGTAGGCTTCACCCTGGTTTGGACTCTGAAGGGATGTCCCTCAGTGGAACAGACTTTTAAAAGTCCTGATTTAGTGCTCCGTTACTCTGACACTTGTTGGGAGCTGGACCCTCCTCCTGTGATCTACCTTCCTGTTGCTTTGGATTCACTTCTCCACCAGTCCTACCTTTCAGAAAGTGGTTGATTTTCTGTTTCTAGAATTTCTGTTCTTCTTCTCTTTGATCTCCTGTTGGATTTTTAGGGGTTTGCAATGTTCAGATAAGCTATCTAGCTGATCTCCTGCTATCTGATGTAGTCTCAGCCTGCTACTTCTCCACCATCTTGACTCCTCCTGCTAGAATCCACACTTTTAATAAAAAATAAATTCACTTTAATAAACCTACCATGAAAAGGAAACATAGATATCCATCATCACAACTGAGAACATCACAAAAGAAGACAGTCAGACACAATCTGGTATCTGATGGAAGAATACTACTGCTTAGGTACTACTGCCCAAATGTTCAACCTATTGAAAGCTACAGATCCAGCTACTCATTTACAAAAACACAGATGTCAGATTAATGTCCTAACAAAGAGTATGCAGACATCATCAATGAAGTCCACATTGCATATATTCCAACAAGAAAAATATTTTTCCAACAAATAAACTGTAAGACCAGAAAGAAGGCAAGAAGGGAAGGAAGGAAGGAAGGAAGGAAGGAAGGAAGGAAGGTAGGAAAGAAAAGAAAAGAGAAAGAAAACAAAAGATAAGAAAAGGAAAAGGAAAGGAAAAAGAGAGAGAGAAACCTCAGAAATTAACCCATACATGTACGGTCTCAACTTATGACACAGCAGCAGAAAATATACAATGGGGAAAGGACTGTCTCTTCAATGAATGATACTGGGAAAACTGGACACTAGATGCAGGAGAATGTGACTGGATCGCTTTCTTATACCTCACATACAAATTATGAATGGATGAATGACTTGAACATATTAAATGAATCCATTAATCAGGTAGTCAGTTTCTCGATATTTGTATTGGTGAAGAGTCTCTTACATCAGACACCAAAGGCAAAGGCAAAAAATTTAAAAAAATAAACAAATGGTAGGACATCAAGCTGAAATTTCTGCATGACAAAGAAACCATCAAACCCTTAAAAGGCAATCTCCCCAATGAGAAAAATATCTCCACACTCTATGTGTGAGAAGAAGCTAATATCCAAAATACAAAAAACAGTCCTTCAAATTCAAACAAAAACTGAATAGATCAAATAACTAACAAATTTCAATAACTCAGAAATGAAGGTGTTGTGAACGATTCTTCCCTGATCCCTAAAATGAATAAAGAAAAATTATTTTAAGTTTTGTGTTGCGAGTATATTTTACAATTCTGATGCATCCAGTATAACATGACTTTATGTATTTACCTATTCTCTACCAATAGTAATGTTACTGCTTTGGGGCAAAGAAGCAGGGGATATTCATTTTAATATTCCTAACACTACCTTAGGAAGGTATGGTTCCCAGTTTACAGTTTAGCTGTTGAATAGAATTGGAATATTGTGTGTGTGTATGTGTGTGTGTGTGCCCGTGTGCAAGTGAGAGAGAGAGAGAGTTAGTTATTAAAACTAATTCTTCTCATGTATGTGGTTGCATATACATTTGCTGGCTAGTTATTGCAGAGTAGTAACACCCAGGCAAGCAAGTTAATAGTCTCCCATTCTATGTGAGAAAGAGGAGCCTTTCTGGTCCCCAAAGAAGCTGGAGATAAAATTGATCATGTATAGGGTGAAAACAATGTTTACCAGTGTTGAGGGATCGATACTGAGAACCAGAAAGCAATGGTTGCTGGAGCTTAGAAGAGTCTGAGGAACCTGCTAAGGAGGACACAACAGACTTACAGTTTGCAGTCAGCCCCATCTTCAAGGCAGCTGCTTTATAAGGACTTCCAGCTGAGGAGGAGTTTTCCAGGGGCATGGCAGAGGGAACTCTTTCTGACATCAGAGTTCAAATTCAAGAGGACATCTACCCTCTCACAGTTTTGATCAGAAAACTTGACTTCCTTCTGCTGCAGCTGTGTGCCACAAATAATGGCAAATAGTTTGGGGCCAATAAGCTCGAGGATTATTCCTGGAGGGCAAGACAGTAAGTTCATCTTTTTCTAGATGTGCACATTGACAAAGAGCCCAGACCCAGAGTCCACTTTAAAAGCTTAATTAATACTGTTTAGAGATCTTTCTGTTTTAGTGCTCACCAACTCTCAATTTATTGAAGTTGTGATTTTTATTTTAACCTGCTGGCTCCTTTTCCATTGCCTCTAATACTATAATATTATAGATGATTTATATGGGCTTCAGATTCATTCAAATATGTCTTGAAATCTTGCTATGTCATCTACTAACTGAGGCTCCTTGGACAAGTTACTTTTTAGTCAGTTTTATTTTATGTAAAATTGGGTGAATAAATTCTGTCTAATGTGATTTGTTTTAAACACAAATAAGACTAATGCATGTAAAGGACTAGCTATTAGGTATATTCAGTAAATTGTAGTTATTTAAATTATTAGTCTTTCCCCAAATTTTATTTTTCTTTTAACTCTAAACAGCTAAAAATGTTACCTATTAAATGTTAAACATTAAAAATGTTACCTATTACCTATTTTACTTGATCATAAAAAGTTTATTATTTATAAATAACTCATGGTGTCTATAAGGTAAAATGAAGGAAGTATGGAGGGAGGGATGACACAGAATATCCCAAATTGAATGAGTAGGATGGGGCTTCAAATTTAGACATATTTTCTAGAACTCTAGAGAAGCACACATAAACCAATACAGTTCAGTTTGAAAGCAAACTGTTTTCTTTCTCATTCTTACAGAGTTGTCAAACTGGGTGGAATTAAGAGTTGATGTGTGTGGGTACCTTCTTTCAGGCACTGTCATGAATGGGCCACTTGGCAGAAAACATTGGATATGGCTGAGCTAGCAGATGTATTGGGCTCTAATAAAAAAAGGCTTGGATATGTTGCCATAAAGTAGTGGGCCTACGAGGTGGCCACATTAGAACTGACAATCTCTAAAGCAGGATTATGTGGGAGAAAAAAAATAAGATAATAATGCAGAGAAAATATATAATGCCTATATCATTTCATTTGGATGTGACATCAGTCACACTTCCACATCTAACCTCAAACATAAGATAGCGGCCTGCGGTAGCTTCCTTCTGCTTCGGATGAACCACAGCAAGCCTAGTTGTTTTGTCTGCTTCCCTACCAACAATTGGTCAATCAGAGCAGTCTTCATTTCTTTGGTGATAGCAGATGAGGTCATGCTACTGTAAAACTATCTGTGACTTTCTAGCTGTAAGGAGTATTCTATGTGAGATGTATGTGTGTGAGTGAGAGAGAGACAGAGACAGAGAAAGAGAGAGAGAGATAGGGAGACAGAGACAAGAGAGAGATTCTGCATATTACCTGTTGGCATATCTCTGTGCTCCACCTCTGATGTCTGTTCCAATCCCATGTGCTCTATTGTGTTTTTTTTGTGAAGAGAATAGACAATGAGGCTTTGGAGAACTCCTAAGCAGAGGAGAGGCCATTGTCCTCTCTGTCCTCATTAACCTTTTCTCCTCCTCACTGTAGGATCTCATCTCCCCTGTCCGTGTATCCTTACCTTTCTAATATTTCCTCTCCCGGCCCTTGCTTAGAGCAGTAGCACAGCATGAGCCCTGTGCTTACACATGGTGATGGGAGCCCCTTCATGTCTCCGGGTCCAAAGACCATCCTATCACATGGAGAGAATCTTTATAATGAAGAGGACATCCCTAATTCTAGGCATGATACAGAATCCCCGAGAGTCCTCTGGGCATAAACTTGGGCTCATGGGTCATTAAGCCCATCTCTTTGTTCCTCCCTAATGCTTTTGCAGAGACAGATCACCAGATCAGATATAACTCCTAGCTCAGGGGAGATTATGTCTCCTGAGTTGTTAGGAAGGGAAATAACCTGAAGGGGGTCTATATAGGGAATGATATTGATTCTTCTCCCTTCAGAAGCCATGAAAATCCTAAGTTTTACACCATTAAGTCTTCAAAGTGTGTCTTCTTAGGAAACTGCCACTAGTGACACTTCTGCTTTGTTTAATATAATAAATGTGTGAATCCTGCTGAAGTTTGGGGTTCTGACTGTGGTTTCAAAAGATGAGGACCCCTAAAATAAATATATTAGGCTGTGGCAGCAACTCTATTTTATTTAAACAGTGTTTGTGCCTGTCGATAATAGTATCAACTCTCTTCCAAGTCAACAAGAGTTCCTTCACAACCTCTAACTAATTGTAAACAGTCCTTGGAGAGGGGATTTCATGTGTTTTAGCTCTTTTGGCAGAAGGTGAAGGACACTCTACATTCTCCTGAGAAAACAGAATCTAGCTAGAGCTCAAAGTCTTGTTTGCTTGGAGTCTCCTGCCCTGGATGATGATGGAGTAGGCCTGCTAGTACCATAGGCCATAATGCAGAATTCTCCTGAGTACAGACAGGAAGACCAGAGGACAAGTGAATACATTAGAAAGCCAGTTTCTTATCTTATAAGTTCAGATAATTTTCAGTGGTTAAGAAAGAGAAGAAAATCTGTGGTCCAAAAGAATTCTGGTTAGATCTGCTGCTATGTTCTCTTTTGCATTTCCTCTCTTTTTGATGAATGAAAACCTTACTCCCTAGCCTCTCTCTGGTCACTCCTTCATGGTATCCATCCTCCCTACTGATCAACATTTATCTTTCCAAATCAAATCTAATTTCTACTTAATGTTTCTTTTTATGCCCTCTGTGGATCCATTATATACTTTTGGCTTTAAATGATAAATTATGAACACCACTGTTGGGAAAGTCCTTCAGTGAATGTCCACACACCCTTTAATTCTACTTCATGACTCTCCAAACCATTACACCATCTTTGGTGATCAAAAGTCCTACTTAGGAAATAGGCTGCTGCTCATTTCCACTTTCCTTTGGCTTTCTCCCCAATTCCCATGCCCTCTATGATGACCTTCTTTAAAAATCATCCAGATACCATCTCTAGGTCTCTTCTTTTTATATCGTTGTGTACTGCTATTATAAATACTCATTTTTTCCTTGGGTTTTAGTGTTTCTTACCTTTCCTAATTTTTTCCAATTTTTATTGTAGTAGAATATAAGTAACATAAAATTTACTATCTCAACCATTTTTAAGTGTACAGTTCAGTATTATTAAGTACATTTATATCATTGCATATTCATAACCACCATTTATCTCCAGAACTTTTTCATTTGCAAAGATTAAAATTCTGTATTCATTTAACAATGACTCCCCCATAGCCCTTTCACCCTTTCCCCTGGCAACTACCATTCTACTTTTAATTTTTTTATCTCTCCTTTTACCCCAACCCCATTCTACTTTCTGTTACTGTGAGTTTGATCTTTTTAAAAAAATTCCATATAAAACTGAGATCATGCAGCATTTGTCTTTATATGACTGTCATAGTACACTTTAGCATGATGTCCTCAGGTTCATCCATGCTCTTTCAATGGCAGGATTACCTTCTTTTTTTAAATTTCTTTTTTTAATTTAAATTTAATTAATAAACAGTGCAATATTTGTTTCAGGAGTAGAATTAAGAGGTCCTTCTTTTTTAAGGCTGGGTAAGATTCCATGTATGATTTAGTTTCATACTAGGGACTGACCAGAGAGATTCCATGGTTAAGTCAAGGGGTATTTGGTACCTCATTACTTTAAGGGATAAAAAATATGAAACTAACTCCTACATGTAAAATTAATTGGATGATTACAAAAACTTGTGAACATGTTAGTTCTTATTGTTTCTCTTCTACTGTTACCTCAATATTAACTCATTTCTCTGAGATTGAATCATCATTAGTAATATACTTTAAAAACATTTGTTTTGTATATTAAATTAACAAAAATCACTGGGAATAACATAGAATTGGGTGAAGTGATTATTATGGTAACTCCTGGAGTAAAATTTCACTGTATTTGATCTTATGTATCATTTTTTTCTTTTCTGTTGCTGTTTTTGAAAACCAAGATTGCATTTTTTTATACTGCCTTCATCCATTTCAGAAACCTCTGTTATACTCACTTTTAAACATTCCAAATTTTCTAAGGTTCTTTACAGTCCAGTTTATTTTTCCATCCCATTTCTTATGTTTGCATTTTTGGTGTTCATGAATAATTTTCTTTTTTCTTCTTATATATTTCAACGCCCAGCAAAAGCCATTCTGTTAAAAATGGGTAAATAAGGGGCACCTGGGTGGCTCAGAGGGTTAAGCCTCTGCCTTTGGCCCAGCCTCTCTGCCTCTCTTCCTACTTGTGATCTCTGTCAAATAAATAAAATCTTTTTTTAAAAAAAGGGTAAATAAGTATTTATCCTTGCTGTCTCCAGCTACTTTGTAGCTAAAGGATATGCTATGACTCCTATTTCACAACAGATACCTCATCTTGCATTACCACTATCCAAATTCTAGTTCTTTCTGAATCATAAAGATACCTGAAAATTAACTTTGTGCTTCACTAATTGTTGATATCTTATCCTTCCCAAATCTAGTGCGAGATAAAACTTTCTAAAATTCCACACAATCATTTTACTCACCACTTCATAAACTTCAGTACTATTCAATTTTCTATACAATAAACTTCAGACCACTGTATGCTTTTTTTTCATATGCAATATTTTTTAAAAATTTCTTTTCAGTGTAACAGAATTCATCGTTTTTGCTCCATACCCAGTGCTCCATGCAACACATGCCCTCCTTAATACGCACCACCTAGCTCCCCCAACCTCCCACCTCCCTGCCCCTCCAAAACCCTGAGATTGTTTTTCAGAGTTCATAGTCTCTCATGGCTCACCTTCCCTTCCAATTTCACTCAACTCCCATGACTTGACTCTTTGCTCTGGTTTTCTTGGGTCTTATTGCTAATGATATTTTCCTATATCCAGAAGGATAGATTTATTGTGTTTTTTAATTTTCTGGAGTCTGTCGTTTCCAATAATTCTATTTCAAATGATATGTAACATTCATTCCATTGCATTACTGTATGCTTTTCATCCAAAATATGACTCTAATTGTTAAGTAATATTATCTATTTTCGTTGTCTGTGTTTTAAACTAAATTACGTTATTAGTTGTTGACAAATATTCCCTTTTACAATTTTCATTTGTTCCATAAGTATTTGTTAACTCCAAGAAGGGTTATCCATATGACACATATTAAATTTGCCAGTTCAAGAATGAGAGTGTATGATATAGGGATTAAGCTAATAAGGAACTTCATAGAATCAGGAACCTGAAAGCGCAGAAAGGGAAAAAATAAATACCAAAAGGTCTAGTCTAATTTCCATCTTTTGCTTCCAAAGTCTTTAGTAAAAATTATACTACTTATTTTTAAGCAGTACTTTATTACTTATAGAACATTTTTGCATTTCACTCAATACCTGTCATTGACTATGTGATCTCTAGTTGAACACCTGTATGAAAGAAGTCTTATTACTTGTAAGATATCTAGAACACCACACAGTTTTAACAGAAAGTTATTTCACTGAATCAAAGTTCTCCCCCTTCAAATTTACTCTTGTATGTAATATTCTATGCCAGGGGTCAATAGAGGATATCATTGCAGGTACACAGTTAGACAGACACATGCATGCTTCCTACAACTACAAACAGTATGCCTTTCTGATTATACATACACACACACACACAATTAACTTTGGTGAAATAAATTTATATTAATTTTATCATAAATGTTTGTCTTTTCAGACTCTATGCCTTCATAAACTGAATGAATTACCCCTCATTCAATCATTTTTCAACAAACAGACTCTGTACCCGCTGCTGGATCTGCTTGGTTCTGATGCCATAAATGACTGGGTTGAGGGCAGGGTATGACTACATAGAGATTAGCCAGAAGGATATGGATATACTGGGGGATGCCATGACCAAGGCGGTGAGTGAGAAAGGAGAAGAGAGCTGGACCAAAGAAGGCAAAGATGACACAAATATGGGAGCTACAGGTATTCAGAGCCTTCAGGCGGGCATCTTGGGAGGGGAGGTGGAAGACAGCATATAAAATCTTAGCATAAGAGATAATGATGAGAATCACATCCAGAAACAAGATAGAAATATTCCCAAGACCATAGTAGACATTGGCATTAATGCTGGCACAAGCTAGACGTGCCACTCCCACATGCTCACAATAGGTATGAGGGATGATTCTATGTCCGCAGTAAGGCAGCCTCAGAAAGAGAAAAATGATGGGCACAACCATGCGTAAGCTTCTTAGAACCACCACAACAGCAATCACACCAATGATTCTGTCAGTGAGGACCATACTGTACCTGAGGGGGTTGCAAATAGCCACATAGTGATCAAAACCCATGGCAAGAAGTACAATGCTCTCCATGACTGTAAAAAGTGGATAAAAAAGACTTGAGCGACACAGCACCCAAAGCACAGCTCCTGAAGGTTGAACCAGAAGATACCCAGCATCTTGGGGATAATGGTAGTAGAGAGACAGGTCAATCACTGACAGCATGGCCAGAAAGTAGAACATGGGTTGGTGAAGGCTACGTTCAATCCAGATAACAACTAGAATGATAACATTTCCAACAAGAGCAATTAGCTACACAACACAGAAGGGAAATCCAAGCCAGATTTGTGCAATTTCCAACCCTGGAATCCCCAGCAATAGGAATGAAGAAGGGTGAGAGTCAGTGACGTTGAAAGAAGACATTCTTCTGACAATAGCATGATTTTCAAAAGTTATTACTGTTTCCCATTGGACAATGCATTCACATTGAACTGAGATCTACAAAAATTAAAAAATAAAAATATTTCCTAACAAAAGATTGGTTTTGGAAATAAGTTTTTCTAAAAACCTCTGATTCTTTTGCCTTTTTCAGCTCTCCATAAGTAATTCCAGTATCACTCCTGATGTGCACCACAAGTGTGAGAAGCTAATGAGCCAGGTAGAGGCTAAAACTGTGTCTTTTTTGAAATTATGGGTTCAGAGGAATTAAACGAACTAAATAAACAATATTAAGAGATAATAAAATTGAGAATAATAAACAGTGCCACAATAGTCATGGCTATCATTAATTTGACATGGTTGTCATTATTTCCAATATTATCTCATTTAGTTCTCCCTCACAGTTCCATAGCACAAGTTCTGCTGGTGTCTCATTTATGGAAGAGTGAGATTTTGACAGGTTCATTAACTTCCCATTACTTACTACACTAATACACAGCAGAATCAAGATGTGAAATTTGGTGAAACTAAGCTTCACCAAACTAATTTGGTGAAATTTTGTGACACTGATGTGGATCTGTCTTTGCAAACTTGTTCATTGAAATAGTGAAAGGAGGGAGAAGGAAAAATAAGGAGTAGGGAAACAAAGGACCTAGTATAACCAAACTACCTCAGAGCTAAGAATTGGGAAGATTTGCCATATCATCTATTGAAATTTTCTACAAAACTGTGATGATTATGGCAGTGTTACTGTTAAAAGAAGAAAAAGAAAAAGAGACAATGGAACAGAACTGAGAAAATAGCAGCAGACACACAAAATTCTTAGGGTTCAGATATCCAAAATTAAGATATTCCCAAGTAGGAAGTTAAGATAAATTGTCAAGGAGGAATAATAATCTTTCCCAGATGAAGTTCTTTTTTTTTTTTTTTTTTTAAAGATTTTATTTATTTATTTGTCAGAGAGAGAGCGAGTGAGAGCGAGCACAGGCAGACAGAGTGGAAGGCAGAGGTAGAGGGAGAAGCAGGCTCCCTGCGGAGCAAGGAGCCTGATGTGGGACTCGATCCCAGGACGCCGGGATCACGACCTGAGCCGAAGGCAGCTGCTTAACCAACTGAGCCACCCAGGCGTCCCCCAGATGAAGTTCTTTCTGAAGAACCTGTTGACTTCTATAGCTGTTGAGAGGAAAATGTGATAATTAAATCTGATCTGCGCTCTGGAGCTGGCTACACAGCAAATTTTGAAGGCATAGTTCTTGATACTGTCTTCACTTCTGACATCAACTGCCAGTTCACGAAGTTTCCCAAACTACCCCCAAGTTTAGTAATCTACTAGAAGGGCTCCCAGAAATCCCTTAATTGCCTACTATGACTTTTTTTTTCTTTGTATCTCACTCACTATGAAGGTAATATGTATAGGAAAAAGAAGCAAAAGTAATAGCATTTAATATCACTGGCATTGTGGTATGGAATGGATTCTGATTCTATTCTTGCTGGATGAGGTTTTATGTGTCTGAAAGTGTCGGTGCCTAGCAGATATTTCCTTTCCAAATTTTTCCCAACTTAATCTTCTTCCTACATCTCCCCAGACCAGTGATCTGTGCCATTTCATTCCCTGCCCCAATATTCACGGTCTTAACTCAATTTCTATGAAACCAGTTGCAATCTTAAGCATATATTGCAGACTCACTGATCAGAAAAAACTTACCAAGTTCCCTATCTTCTGTCTTAGGGAGTCATTTAACAACTCTGAATTCAGATGCTGAAATTTACATATATCTATCTATCTATCTATCTATAGATAGATAGATAGATAGATAGATGTATATACATATATATATATGACCTCAATACACACTAAGAAGTATTAACAAAATGTTGTTGTGTGTGTTGAGGGGATTTTTAATGAAGTCTTCAGGTGCCAGGTAGTCTGAGACATTGAAATGAAAATGAATATGGATTCCCTTTGGTCATTACACCAGCCAAAGAGAAAACTCTAGGGATATTTCAGTGAACCTTGCTGTCCACTACTCAGTCAATTGCCAGTTTTTGTTATTTCGCTCAATATTTATGATCATTAATATTTTATCTTTTTCTCTCCTTCCTTCTTCCTTATTCTGTTTTCAGTCTATGAAATGCTTGGACTAATTCTTTGGAATATATCTATCTATATTTATATCTATATTTATATCATCTCCAGCAACACTTGTTCTGTTTTCAGTCCATGAAATGTTTGTACTAATTCTTTGGAAGATAGGGATATTTAGATATATCTATATATATCTCCAGCAACTCTTTTTTTATTGTGAAATATACATAAAAGTTAGTATTTCAGTCATTTTAAAGTTTACAACTCAGCAGCACTTAGTACATTTACAATACTGTGCAACTGTTACCACTATCTAGTTGTATAAAATGACATCACTTCAGAATGAAATCCTGTGTGCATTAAATAATTACTTCCCATTCTTCCAGCTCCAGGCATCAGATCAGATTTGCTGTCTCATATGTCTCATTGGTTGCAGAAGTCAACAGCTATGGGGAAGAAATTTCACAGCTTAACATTTACTTTTGCCCACTTAAATTCCTATTTGGGGATAGAAATTTTAAAAATGTACTCTATGCATACAAAAAGATATTATCCAGCCTTAAAAAAGAAGGAAATCCTGCCATTTCAACAACATGGATGAACCTAAGGAACATCATACTAAAGTAAAATAAGCCAGTCACATAGATAAATATTGCATGATTTCAGTTTTATGTGGAATCTCAAAAAAAAAAAAAAAAGGCAAAACTAACAGTAACAAAGTAGAATGGTGGTTACCAGACCTTGGCACATGTGTGAAAACTTAGACTTAAAAATGAAAAGACTGAAACTTAGACTTAAAAATGGTAAATATAGTAAATTTTATGTTATGTGTAGTCTATCATAATAAAAATTGAAAAAAAATGGGAAAAATGGAAAGGAAAAATATGTATGTTATATGAAACTACAAGAGATGTAGAGATCATATCTGAATGTTTCATACAGAAGACTATCATGGAGGACCTGGTATTGAAGGAGAGTAGATATGTACTGCAGTGTGAAGTATTTTCAGTTCCTACAAATATCTCATATTATGATTAATTTAAGCACAGATAATATTGCCAATAAAAAATCTCAGAACAACAATGTGTATGAAGAGTGCTACTTTATTCAGTTACCCTCTGGAAAGAAGAGACTGTCTAATGTTTGTAACCAACCTCTTCTGCCCTTACCTCTAGCATATGAATTAAAGTTCTTTTCATTTCTTAGGACCTTGATAAGAAAAAGACCATAAAGAGAATAAGATCCCTACACTTTGACAGGAATTCAGTGACTCTTGCTCAGAGCATGGCTTCCACCAATGACACCCAGTTCCATCCCCCCTTCTTTCACCTGCTAGGAATCCCAGGACTGGAAACTGTCCACATCTGGATTGCTTTCCCATTCTGTATCGTGTACCTGATTGCCTTTGTGGGGAACATCCCCATTCTTTTTGTGATCAAGACCGAACACAGTCTCCACCAGCCCATGTTCTACTTCCTGGCCGTGTTGTCTATGATCGATCTGGGTCTGTCCACATCCACCATCCCCAAAATGCTGGGCATTTTCTGGTTCAAGCTCCAAGAGATCAGATTTGGGGGCTGCCTTGCTCAAATGTTCTTTATCCACATGTTCACAGGCATGGAGATTGTTCTCCTGGTGGCCATGGCTTATGACTGCTTTGTCTCCATCTGCAACCCCCTCCAGTACACCATGATCCTCACGCATAAAACCATTGGCATTCTGGCCTCTGTTGTTGTTGGAAGAAACTTAATTCTGGTGACTCTGTTTGTGTTTCTCATCCCGAGGCTGCCCTTCTGTGGGCATCGTATCATCCCTCATACATACTGTGAGCACATGGGTCTTGCCCGGTTGGCCTGTGCACCCATCAAGTTCAACATTATCTATGGGCTCATGGTGATTTCCAACATCATTGTGGATGTGATCCTGATTGCCTCCTCCTATGTGCTTATCCTTCAAGCTGTTTTCCGCCTCCCTTCTCAGGACGCCCGCCTAAAGGCTCTCAATACCTGTGGTTCTCATGTCTGTGTCATGCTGTGCTTTTACACACCAGCATTTTTTTCTTTTATGATGCATCGTTTTGGTTGAAATATCCCCCGCTATATCCACATCCTTTTGGCTAATCTCTATGTGGTTGTCCCACCTGCCCTGAACCCAGTCATCTATGGAGTCAGGACCAAGCAGATCCAAGAGAGGGTTGTGAAGATATTTGTACAGAAATAAGAGTTCTGTGACAACACTTGGAAGACATAGGCACATACCACCCACATTTTAATAATCTTACCTCTGTTTTAGATTTCCTTTAGAGTAGGTAGTAGTAGCCAGACTTCTATTTGTTACTGGAATTCCTTTAGAGTTGGCAGATAAGGCAAAGTCACCTTTGCTGCCCACTCTGCTCACCCACCCCATGTAACTGGACAAAGGGAAAGCACTGATGGAAAAGGAAGGTGATCTGGAGGCAGCAGTTGTTTGGGAGTAGAATGCCTGATGGGAAAGGGTGAGAACTCTCCCCATTGCTCTGTGTCTTCTCTTTAGCTAAGCTTAGATCCTGAAGGGACACTGATCCAACAATGTCATTCTGTAGATGAAGAAAATAAAGTGCAAGCCATGGCTGAGTGACAATTTTTGAATAAGAACATCTGACATTGGGGAGGGTATGTGCTTTGGTGAGTGCTGCGAAGTGTGTAAACCTGGTGATTCACAGACCTGTACCCCTGGGGATAAAAATATATGTTTATAAGAACATCTGTTCCATAGATGTATATTCTGCATATTAATCCTCAAGCTTTGTCTTCCTTCTCCAGAGTCATTACTCATTTGCATTTTAATGCTCCCTTTCTTGTTCTTGCTGTCATTCTTGCTCCCTTTCTTCTTTCTAATCTGATTCCTTCCATCTCCATCCCTTCCTCCCTCTCTCCCTTACTCTTTCTCCCTCCCTCTTCCTCCTGCCTTCTCTCCCTCTCTCTTTATCTCTTTCTATCTCATCGTCACTGTTTCTCCAGTAAACTAAGTAACTGTGACTTGGAGAATGTGCGAGACTACAGCTTAGGATCAAGGATACATGATATTTTCTCACTTGACACTAAGTCATGTTAGATGTCAATAATTGTATATGTTCTGTGTCTAATTCCAGTTGAATTCTATCTAAAATTTACCTCATTTGCTATACTGTTTGCATTCATGATTTTAGAAAATTTCGAGAAGGAAATTAGGATCATTATATGATAAAGACAAAAGCAGTATTGATATCAAGGTCAGAACAGTCTCAGTATAATTTATTAATCCTGTGGATTTCCAATATGTATTCCCATTTCTAAACTCCAGATATAGCAAGGGGATAGAGTTTGCTCTCCTTTAGCAGTATGTGATAGCTTTTAATATAAAAATATCATACTTCCTTGGTTAAATTTATTCCTTTATATATGTTATTATTTTTGATGGTGTTATAAATGGAATTTTGTTCTCAATTTCTTTTTTATATTATTCATTGCTAGTATATGGAAATACATCTGGTTTCTGTATGTTAAAACTGTATTGTGTAACTTTGTTGAATTTATTTATTACCTCTAATACATTTTTGGGGTGTATTCTTTACAATATTCTTCACATAAGATTATATCATTTATAAATAGACATAGTTTACTCCTTCCTTTCTTTTTTTTTTTTTTTTTTTTAAAGATTTTATTTATTTATTTGACAGAGAGAAATCACAAGCAGGCAGAGAGGCAGGCAGAGAGAGAGGAGGAAGCAGGCTCCCTGCTGAGCAGAGAGCCCGATGCGGGCCG